>NC_045449.1:43860376-43874818 GCF_002776525.5 Piliocolobus tephrosceles | reverse complement strand
GAAAACTCCCCTTGGCTTGGGGAAGTTGTGGAATAACCCGGGGCCCTGCAGCCCCTCACCTCCTCACCAGTGCTCCCCAGCACCTCTTGGCATTGGGTGGGTGAAGCCCCCATTCATCGTCCTCATGCCCTTATGCCACGGGTGGGCCGAGACTAAGTGAGAAGACGGGCCAGGAAGGATGTGAGAGACGCGGCAGGCGCCGAGGCCACTTTGTTTCTGGGCCATCCCCAGGTGCGTCTGCACCTGTCTGCCTCTCTCCCAGGCTCCAGGGCTCCCGTCTGCCTGGTGCAGTGTAATCTCCACGCCTCTCTCTCTCAGTCACAGCCCACGTCTCTCTAAGTGTCTTTGTGTGTGGGTTTCTCTAAGCCTTTGTGTGTCTGTCTGTGTGTCTCTCTGTTTGGGGTGAGGGTTTCCTATGCTCTCTTCACCTTTTCAAACAAACCGTCTTCCTTCCGCCGATAAGATGGGTGCGATGGCCTGAGTTTGCCTTTGGTGTGTTCACATGTGAGTACCACCAAATGAGTGAGGGATTGCCGTGCCCCTGCCTCCCCTCTGCCCTCAGCTTTATCTCCCGTGGCCTGGGAGAGGCACTCTGAGGAGGGCAGAGAGTGTGGGAGTTGCAGACGAGGGTGGGGGTGGGAGGGGGCCTGTGTTCCCTGTGGACCGCGGAAGCTGCCCCAGGACGTGGGGGAGACGCTGGCCTCTGGGCAGCAATGGGAGGTGCCATTCTTCATGTCCCTCACCCTCACTATCAGCACCCCCAAGACCTTCTGCTCAGCTCCGGGTAGGGATCCGGGCTCGGCTTCCCTGTGGATGTCTGCAGCTGAGCAGGTGCACTGTCCCCAGTGGCCACGCTCCCACGCCTGCTCCATCCTCCCCACCCCTTCCTCACAGTCTGGCAGATGGAATTCTTTTGGCAGGCGGCACTTGTGGCCCCTGCCTGCCCAGCTGGCTCCCCTTCTGGGGTCTGTAGTAGTCTCAGGTGCAGCGGAGGCCACAGTGCAGGAGAAGTGGACATCTGTTCCTATGACTGGCTGCCTGCCCCTCCTGGGTGTCTCCCTGCCCCTTGACCCTGACCAGCTAGCCACATTGCTTGTCTTCCTCAAGTGCCCTGTGCCCCCAGCTTTGGGCTGGACATTCAGAGCCAGCCACCCATACGCAACTCACCCCACCCATAGGCAGAGTGAGGTGGGAGCTGAGGGGAAGCCGCCCCTGAGGGGCCCTGCCCAGCGCACCTGGTCCAGCCAGTGACCAATGTCGTGTTTCGTTCTTTTAGATCTAATGCTGGACGATGTAATTGCTTCCGGCAGCTCAGCCAGCGCTGCGTCAGGTACTGCGTCTGGGGTGCGGGCTTATGCGCGTGGGGACATGCTCTTCACCCCCTCCCCATGGCTCATTGATTCTATCCTCTTGGGGTGAAGGGGTGAGGGTCCCTGGGGCCCCCAGGAGGGCAGGGGCTGAAGCGCTGGGCATCTCGCAGGCCTGCGTCAAACTGGACGGGAGGCGAGGGCCTGAGGCCTCTCTGCCGACGCCCTGCGGAGAGCCTACCTTCCCAGCAAGGGCTTCCTCGGCCGGCCAAGCTCCCCACCTCCCGCTGCCTCTTCCCTCCTGTGCCTCCTCCCTGTAGCTCACCCGTCAATTATTAGAGCTGCAAATCTCTCCTGTCTCCTTTTGTCTGAGGGGAGACTTTGATCCAAGGGAGCAGGATGAGAGGAGCAGAGAGGGGAAGGATTTGTTTTAAAAATGTAACAATGAATAATTGAACAGACTCATTAATAATCAAGTGATCACGGTGGCTGCGTCATCGCTACAAACAGCAGGAATTGGGAATCAAAGGCCTGAGTTGGCCACGAGCTTCTCCCAAAAAAAGCCAAAGATTTGGGAGTGACTTGGGTCCTTATCTTTAAGAGCCATGTCTCTGGGAAGACTCTCCTGGTCCAGCGCACCCTCCATGGTCCCTCGGTTCCCTGCTCCCCTCTCCCCCACTGGCCCCCAGATGGAGGTGTGGAGGCTCATGGAGTCCATGGCAGAGCTGTGGGGCCTCCTAACACTATGTCTCCAGCTGGTGGTTCCCAAGCTGTTCATCCCCAAGGCCCCCAGTTATCATCTCCTGCAACAGACCCCACATTTTCGAAGGCTGTTTATGAAGTTACGAGCACTTCAATAATGACTTTCTTTCATCATTTTTACTAATCAGAGGTGCATCTAATTGCTAATCACAGCTTCTGCGCTGCAGAAGGTTACGCACTAAACGATGGCAAAGAAAGACCATTTCGTCATTAAATTAGTCTGTGGGGCCTTAACACAGGCAAAGTACAGGGTTTCTTTCAAGCTTTTTGAAGTATTGGAAAGAACATAAGGGCCAGGGCGGTGGCTCATGCCTGTAATCCTAACATTTTGGGAGGCTGAGGCGGGTGGATCATGAGGTCAGGAGTTTGAGACCAGCCTGGCCAACATGGCGAAAATACTGTCTCTACTAAAAATACAAAAATTAGCCGGGCATGGTGGCTCACGTCTATAATCCCAGCTACTCGGGAGGCTGAGGCAGGAGAATCGCTTCAACCCAGGAGGCCGAGGTTGCAGTGAGCCCAGATCGCGCCACTGCATTCCAGCCTGGGTGACAGAGCGAGACTCCATTTCAAAAAAAAAAAGAGAGAGAGAGAGAGAGAGAGAGAGAACATAAGGACCCCCATGCTGGGAACCACCGGCTGTGCCTTTCTCCACTTTCCCCACTGCCCCGGAAGCCAGAATCAGGCAGATGCTGCCCTGGGGATGTTGGGCATCATGATCTGTGGGGTCTTAGGGACCCACCCAAGAGGAAACCCCTGAGCCTCCATTCAGTACATCATCCCTGAGGCTGTCTGTGCTATGGCCCCAGGAGGCTAAGCAGTGGTGTTTGGCATTGAGAGACTGTCTCTCTGGGGCTCAGGAGTCTCTAGCTGGCTTGTGTCTGGATTGCCAGGGTCCCCACATCTCTGCATCAGGCTGTCTTGCAAATTCGTGACTTGTTAGGGGATGAGGGGAAGGAGGGAAGAAGTGGCCTTCAGCTTTTCCCTTATGGGCTCACCTGGTCTGTAGACTGAAGTTTGCACACTTTCACACTCACCCCAAAACGTCCTGTGTTAACAGGGCTGGCCCACAGAGACTTTTCCATCTTGGATGTTATCCCAGAAATCAACACATGCAGACTCTCACGGCCCCTAAGATGTGACTCGCCCACTCAGTGCTAAACACTCTCATGACCCTTGCACTGCACTCCCATTCCGGGTACCTTCTGCTGTGCTCCTGGAGTGGATAGACCCCACTGTATCTTGGGGTGGCACACACAGGCGTGTATACCAATTACCTTCCCTGGCTGTTGATGAGGACTCAGAGACCCCCAGTAAGGGCTCAGATCATCCCAAATCCCACTTCCCAGGACCTGGAGTTCTGCGTGGCCTGTGCCAGAGCTTTTCAAACTTCCACTTGCATAAGAATCACCTGGAAAACATAAACACAGATTCCTGGGCCTTACCCCAGAGGTTCTCCGACAGCAGTGCAGATGCACTGGTCTACCCGCCAGGGGGATGGGGACAGAGTTAAACGCAGTCCAGGGCTGCTGGGAATCAAACACGTGCACCACACCTCCCTGCTAGCACTCCTGTCCTGGTGCTGCTCCCAGCAGGACGGGGAGAGCCAGAACCTAGGGAAAGGCAGAAGAGCAGAGCCTGTGATTAGCAGGGGAATAGGCCTGACCAGACGCCTGGGTCCACCCCGGCTTCCCAGATGGAGGGAGGGACCGGGGCTGCGGGTCATTAGGCTGCCCCATGGGACCACTAAGCCTCCAACACCAGTTCCACTCTCCTTGGCTACCTGCGGCATCGACCTCCACTCACTCACCCTCTTTCCTTCCACCAGGCCGGGACCCAGTGATCAGGCCTGGCCACGGCAGCTGAAGGTGTGGCCTCTGCCGTGGGGGGCCTGTGTCCTTGGGAGTGACCCCTGTCTTCTGCCTACTCATTGCCACTTCCCTTTGCAAACCCTCCACCCTGGCCGTGCCTTGGGCTCCCCGTGACTCTTACTAACTCACTGTGCCTGTTGCCTTGCAGCCCTCCTTCTGCACCCCTCCTTTCTCCCTGCCCCTAACTGGGGGCCTGGGCCTCCCTAGGTGTGCCCTTCCCCCCACTGTCTAACTCTGGTATTTTCTCCACCTAAGGCAGCTCATCCCGGTGGAAGGCAGGGAGGTGGTGCCACAGCTACCAATGCATCAGTGACCACAGGTCCAGGCTCCTCCTGGGCTATGGTTGGAGCTCTCAAAGCAGCAGGCTTGCCCAAGGCTCCTCCTAGGGGATTTCTATTTCTTTTCCACACGCAGGTGCTTGCCTGCAGAGCCGAGGTCCAGAGAGCAGCAAAGGGGGGTGGCATCGCCAGGCCCTAACTGTGGAGGCCAGGGGCATCCTCTGGGCCAAAGCCTCAAAGCCCTGTGTCTGCACCCACCTGGCAACTGGCGAGGGCCTCGGGCTGGAAGTTCAGGTCCAGCTCAGTCATGCCTCGTAGCTAGCTGAATGACTCACTTTTTGCCTGGCTTCATTCTCTCTCTCTGAAAAACAAAGGGGTTGCCCGAGGAGATGCTGATCAGATTGGCCTGGTACTCTTTGGACCTGCGCTCTAATGGGGGATTTCTGGCAGCCTCAGCAACTGCCGTCTGGGGTAGGGGCCAGGGTGGAGGGGCCTTTGTACAGACCTCAGGGGCCGGGATCTGTCTCTAAGCAGATGCCCTGCCTCAGTCCTCCTGTCCCGCCTTCCTTCTGGACCTCTTGGAGGAGGGTCCCGGCTGAATTGAAGCCCACCCACCCCACAGACTCCTAGGGCAAGGCCAGAAGGTTGAGCTGGTGGGAACAGCCGCTCCGTTTGGCCTGGAACTGCCTACAGAGTCAGGCTGGGGTGACGGGGAGAGGGGGCAACTCTCCCAGCCTCTCCTCTACATTGTCTCAGCTAATGATGGGGCTAACAAGGAGCCGCTTTTTCTAACCTAATTGTATTCAAACATTTTAGTTAATTCTCCATTCATATTTTAGCATAATGGGATCGGGTGCTCTCGGCATTTATGGAGATTAATGCAGAGAAAGCGTTCCGGCTGCTCAGGCAACGCAGGGCGACTAGCGCCCTCTGGTTCTTGTGGTACTGAAGGAAGGAAGGAAGAGGCCCGGCCCACCCGGCCTACCCTCTGCCATCGCGTTGTGGATGACCCATAGCCTCCTGTCCTCCCTTGCCCCAGGCTCTCCAGCCCCACACTCTTGGGGCTGTGTTCTTGAACAAACAGAGCCACAGTTGGCTGGCCAATCTCTGAAAACAGGAAGATGGCCTCACGCATGCCTAAGGCGCAGCAGAGTGCCGGGGACTGTCAGCTCCGTGGTCATCCACACCTCAAGGCCGATGCTGGAGAGTGGCCGGGTGGGCCCGGAGCATGGCAGCCCACGAGGCTGGATGTGCAATACCTGGGTGCTCTTCTTCCTTCAGCCTCGGGTGGGGGCCCACCCCAGGCCGCTCCTTGCCTCAGTTTACCTCTCTGTTCAATGGTCCTATGCATGGGAAAGGACAGTTAATCTGAGCTGGCCTGGGCCCAAAGCTTCCTGCTGCCCCTGAGCCAGCTACCGCCTGGCTCAGGCCTCAGAGGCTGCAGCCCTCACTGGCTGGCTTCTTCCTAGACCTCCCGAGACAGGGAAGGGCTGTCTGGGACCTGAGGCTGCCGCACACCTCCCCATGAGGAGCCTCTTCCTTCTTTATGGCTTCGTGAGAGACCAATCTGTCCCAACCTCTTCCCAAGAACATGGGCCCCAACTTGGCCTGGCCCTTCCTCAGCATCTGGAAGAGGGCCCCCTGAAATCTCCTGCCCCCAGATTTATTCTGCCTCCTTGGCAGTCCAACCTTCTGGCTCCGTGATTTTCATAACTAAGTGGTTCACTAATCACAAGAGAAACATTGTGCCTCTGACAGATCTCAGACAGTGCTTCCAGCCCGGCCTGCAGTCTAAGGCTGCCCAAACACCCAGGAGCAGGCTGGGCAGTGCCTCATTAGAAACTGGGTGAGTCCAACAGGTGGGGCTCTCCCAGCTTGAGTCTGGGATGGAGCAGAGCCCCAAGGCCTCCCCTCTGCCCTCGCTGACATGAGGGTGCAGGAGACCCAGGCCCTGCCCTCTGAAGGCCTGCTGGGTGGGTCAGTGCAACCAGCCAAGAAGATGTCCAATTTCCAATCTCCGGTTTTATCTCCAAATCCCAGCTCTGTGTAATCTCCTCTGCTCCCCCAAGGGGCTGAGCTTGGTGAAGGAGTAAAAGCCTTTGCCTCCCTGTTGATGGAGCGTCCTCTGAGCCTGACCGGTTGTTTTTCATCGTATCGATCTGGCCTTGCTGCGGAACACTGAGTCGAGGATGTTATGAGGGGCTGGTGGATTTTGGAGGCTGCCTAGGGGAGGGGGCTCACCTGGCGTCTAATGTAGGTGGGGGGCTCTGCATGTCCTGATCCATCCTGCCCTCAACTGCAGCCAGTACAACAGATGCTTGGAGGGGGACACGCCCAGACGGCTGCCCCCACCAAGGGGCAGCGTGGGGAGGGCGAGGATGGTGATGACTGGAATGTTTCAGCTCTGGCGTTAGAGGCTGGTGGCTGTGAGGGACTGGGGGTGGAGGGGTGCAGGGCGCAGGAGCCTGATGCTTGCTCTGCTCTTCCCCTCGCCCCATCAGAAGCCCAGTGCAAACCTTACTACTCCGACTACTCCCGCTTCCGGCTCCTCGTCCACCACTTGTGCACCAGCCACTACCTGGATCTCTTCATCACAGGTGTCATCGGGTTGAACGTGGTCACCATGGCCATGGAGCACTACCAGCAGCCCCAGGTAGGAGCGAGTGGACCAGCCATCTGGCCCCCCCACCTCCAGCTGTGGAACCTCTGGGCAGGGTTAACACAGCCTGAGCCAGGGTACCTCTGTGCCAAGCAAGTGCTGGGCACGTTACATGGGTTCCTCTTGTGCCCCTTGGAGGTGGGTATCATCTTTGTTTTACAGATGAGGACACTGAGGCTCAGAGATGTTAGTTGATGTGGCCAAGGTCACACAGAAAGGGAGTGGAGGACCTGGTTTCTTCAACCAGCAAATGTTGAGTGTCTACTATGAGCTGCGCTCTGGATCTTTGAGGGTAAAGAAGGCAGATGGATGCCTGCCCTCCTGGAGTTGAGATTCTAGTGAATGTCCAGCTCCACAGCTCTCCTGTGACCTTGCCACTTCTCCAGTCAGCCCTCCTTGGCTGTCTTCCAGCCCTCGGTTTCCCCATCTGTCCAATGAGAGGGTTGAATTTGTAATGCACAAGGCCGCTTCCAGTCCTGGCATACTGTGTCATCTAGTACATTCTCATGTGATCACCTCACCATTTCCCAAGGAGAAAGATCCTTTAGCATAAGGTTGATTAATTCACGTGAATAAGTACCCTAGTCCCTTCTGGGGTGGTGGCTAATGGCCAGCCATCATGGCGGGAACAGAGAAGACAGGTCTCTTTAGAGTCCCTCTGCCTCTCAGACTTGGGCAGTATGATGGAGGGGCTGGGGCAAGCCCCAGCCCTGGTCCTTAAGGGACCTTGCATCTTGCCCCCATCCCTGCCAGATTCTGGATGAAGCTCTGAAGATCTGCAACTACATCTTCACTGTCATCTTTGTTTTGGAGTCAGTTTTCAAACTTGTGGCCTTTGGTTTCCGTCGGTTCTTCCAGGACAGGTAACAGAGAAGGGCGGGGGGTCTCGGGGACTTGCATAGAGATAGAAAGGGTTGAGTCTCCTGGGGAAATACCCAGGAAGACCTAGTGTCTAAAGACCTTTCTTAATTCCTGAGGTTCAGCCCCTACCCTGTGGCTGATATAGGGGACTAGGGACCATCCAGGACCAGGAGATGGGAAGGCATGGAAAGAATTTGACAAGACAGGGCCTGGGGGATGCTGGCAGCTAGAAATCAGTGTGACCTAGCCTGGGACTTAAGAGCACAGAGCCTGGAGCCAGACTGCCTGAACCGGATTTGAATCCTGGTCTCACCGCTTAGTAGCTGGTGGCCTTGGGTAAGTTACTTAACCTCTCTGTGCCTCAGTTTCCTCATTTGTAAAATGAGAGAAAATAATAGTATCCACATCATAGAGCTGTGAGATTATGAATTCCTATTTGGTTTTGAGGTTGGTGTCTGTTTGTTCGTTTGTTTGTTTTTGGAGACAGAGTCTTGCTCTGATGCCTAGGCTGGAGTGTAGCAATTCAGTCATGGCTCACAGCAGCCTTGACCTCCTGAGCTCCAGCTGTCCTTTCACCTCGGTCTGCCAAGTAGCTGGGACTACAGGCACCCACTGCCACACCCAGCTAATTATTTTTTATTTTTATTTTTAGTCAAGACAGGGTCTCAGTATGTTGCCCAGGCTGTTCTCGAACTCCTGAGTTCAAGTGATCCTCCCACCTCAGCCTCCCAAAGTGCTGGGACTGCAGGTGTGAGTTCCTATTTGTAAAGCCCTTAAAAGTGCCGGGCGCATAGTAAACACCATGTAAGTGCTAAATTTAAAAAGAATGAATACAAATGAAAAGCAGAGGCTTTTGAGCTAAAGTCCTCGTCCTACTCATGCCACCAGTTGTCTGTGTGGCCTTAGATAAGCCACACCCCTTCTCTGTGGGCTGGGAGGCTGGACCCACTGATGTCTGCCTTCCTTTCCAGCCCTGTGTTTCTGTGCCACAGCTGCCCCCTCCTCCAGGAACCCCTCCCCCCACTCAGGGAGCTGTGTTCTGGGCTTTCCAGGTGGAACCAGCTGGACCTGGCCATTGTGCTGCTGTCCATAATGGGCATCACGCTGGAGGAAATCGAGGTCAATGCCTCCCTGCCCATCAACCCCACTATCATCCGCATCATGAGGGTGCTGCGCATTGCCCGAGGTTGGTGCCCAGCCCACGCACCTGCCCTCCCAGGGTGACCTGCCTGGGGAGAGAGAGCAAGGGTCGGCTTTGTGGCTGGCCAAGGCCTGGGTGGCTGTGGGTTCCCAGCGGTCTTTCTCCCAGCCTCTGCCAAGGGAGGCTGGGGACAGGGCTGAGGGTGGGGATGCAACCTGGCTGGCCCGGGGACGGCCATCCCAGCAGCCCCAGCCCAGCCCTGGCCCTGACTCTGCCAGCTGTCTGGCCAGGGACCCAAAGGGGCCAGCTCATGACATTGTCCTGTTCTGCAGTGCTGAAGCTGCTGAAGATGGCTGTGGGCATGCGGGCGCTGCTGGACACGGTGATGCAGGCCCTGCCCCAGGTAGCCGGAAAGTGGGGGGCCTCTGGGGAGGGGGAGGTGCTTTCCAGAGGGCAGGGGCTCAGAGAAGCTGACTGGGAGACCCAGCGGCATCGTTTCTATTTCTTCTTCTCTTTTCCAGGTGGGGAACCTGGGACTTCTCTTCATGTTGTTGTTTTTCATCTTTGCAGCTCTGGGCGTGGAGCTCTTTGGAGACCTGGGTGAGTTGGAGTAGGGGAGGATGCGGGAGCCAGGGCTGGAGACCAGGGGGCTCCTGGACTAACATGGGCCTCTCCCCCTTTCCCTCCTCCCCCAGAGTGTGACGAGACACACCCCTGTGAGGGCCTGGGCCGGCATGCCACCTTTCGGAACTTTGGCATGGCCTTCCTAACCCTCTTCCGAGTCTCCACAGGTGACAACTGGAACGGCATTATGAAGGTAAGGGCCCAGGGTTGGCCTAGGCTCCAGGGAGGCAGCCCCACTTCCTGAGCTAGGATTCCTTGGGAAGATGAATTGGCCACAGATAAAAGCATGTGACCTTCTCTCCCCTGTGCTGGAACACTCTGGAACACTCTGGAACTCCCTCTCCCAGGAACATGCTCTGACTCACACTTCCCCAGGCAGCATCTAATGCTCCTCTGCCCCCCAAACACTCCCTCCTTCCCTTCCTTCCCCTCCTCCAATGTTCTGTGACACCAGTGACCTGATTTTCCACGACAGCTCCAACCACTGTCCTCCCCAGCCTCACCCCTCTATTCCTCCCACCTCAGGACACCCTCCGGGACTGTGACCAGGAGTCCACCTGCTACAACACGGTCATCTCGCCCATCTACTTTGTGTCCTTCGTGCTGACGGCCCAGTTCGTGCTGGTCAACGTGGTGATCGCTGTGCTGATGAAGCACCTGGAGGAGAGCAACAAGGAGGCCAAGGAGGAGGCTGAGCTGGAGGCTGAGCTGGAGCTGGAGATGAAGACCCTCAGCCCCCAGCCCCACTCGCCGCTGGGCAGCCCCTTCCTCTGGCCTGGGGTCGAGGGCCCCGACAGCCCCGACAGCCCCAAGCCCGGGGCCCTGCACCCAGCGGCCCATGCGAGATCAGCCTCCCACTTTTCCCTGGAGCACCCCACGGTGAGCAGACACCCACCCTGGCTGTGAGAGGAGCTGGGGCAGAAGGGTATGGAGGGTGGCGGGCGGGAGCCAAGCGGGCAGCACACAAACCCTAGGGCTCCTCCTGGAGCCTCCTGCCCTCCCTCCTGGATACTGAGCGAGCAGTCACTGCCCCTCCCCAGGGATGGCTGCCACACTCACCCCACAGGGCTACCCGGGCAGACAGGCCAGCTTAGCCATGCCCTGCTCCTCCAGCCTGGTCTGGCCTCCCCTTCCTGACTCATAGGTTCAAGGCTAAGTTTTCTGTTTCCTTCCTGTTTCTTTCTTACCCTTGCCCAACTGCCAAATCTCTTTCCTACGTACCCTTTAACCTGCCTGATTCTCTTCCATCTCTCCATCCTTTTTATCTTTTCTTTACCTCTCTCTCTCTCTCCCCACCAACGTGGGCTCTACTCATCTTCTATCTCCCATCTTTTCTTCCTCCTCCCACCTTCCCTCTTCCCCACCCCCTCCTCTGTCTCTTTGTTGCTGTGTGTGTGTGCGCGCATGTGCATGTGTGTTGTATGGGTTTCACCTCTTTCTGCCCCTGTGTCTCTCGTCAATCCCCTTCCACGACACTTCCCATCACTGCCCTCTGACCCTTGCTCCCCTGCCTCTCCGGCTCCCCTTACGGGCTGGCTCCCCAGGACAGGCAGCTGTTTGACACCATATCCCTGCTGATCCAGGGCTCCCTGGAATGGGAGCTGAAGCTGATGGACGAGCTGGCAGGCCCAGGTGGCCAGCCCTCTGCCTTCCCTTCTGCCCCCAGCCTGGGCGGCTCCGACCCACAGGTTACTGTGCCCCTGTGCTGTGCCCTCTCCCCTGACCGCGCCGGGCTGTGCCACGCTGTGCCATGCTTCTGGGCAAGCTGAGGGTGTTCCCTGCTCACTGGGTATCTGTAGAAAGTGCAGCCTCGGGGCCTCAGTTGAGTGCAAGAGACAGTCGGGGCTGCTTCTAGGCTGAGATCACCTCCAGAAAAGAGCTGGAAGGCAGGGCTACTGAGATTGCCCCTCTGATGAGAAGGGTATGTGGAGAAGGAGCTTGGGGAGGGGAGAGGGGATTTGTAAGAATCTGGAAGAGAAAAGTGGGGATGGGGCAGAAGATAAGTTAGCAGTGGGACCTTAGGGGGTGGAGGGAAGGAGGTAGATCCTGGGAGGAGGGCTTCCGGAGACAGTGTGGGTGGCCAGGCAGCCCGCTGCCAAGCTGCAGTCTGTCTGTCCGCTCGTGTCCAGCACACACTTGCCAGTCCTCGGTTTGGTGGCTTTTTGAGCCGTGGAGCCCACTGGGCATGGTGAGTGCTGTCAGGAGCCACTGATTTCTGTCCTGGGAGAGATAGAAGGCTCCGGCTGGGAGTGGATTTTGAGAACTTGGTGTGAAATAGGACTTGGTTTCCTGCCCAAGTTTAGCCCCTTCCCACAGCACCACATGGCCCTCTCCCCCAGTCTCATCTAATTCCAGGTCTTCTGCTTTCTGGGCTGCTCCTGCCCTCCTCTCCTCCCCTTGATCCCCCCACCACCACCCACTACCACGTGACAGTGGGCCCCACCCTCCCTCCACCTAGGTGAGAGGCTGCAGATCTGGAGTTGGAGACAGGTGTCAGTTGGAGATAGAAAAGCCGAGTCCTCCAGAGGCCCTTTTGGGTGGTGGGCAGACAGGTTCTTAGGAAGCCTTTAGCCTGATCCAAAAAAAATGGACAGTGATCGTCACGTGGAAAGGGATCTTGCCTCTTGTTGGGATCTGGCAATGACCTAGAACGATCGTGGGAAAGTGAGTCCCTTTCCGAGGCCTCCCCTTCCTGAAAGAGGCTCACAGGGAAAGGTTGTGGGAGAAGAGGACATGATGGGAAGGTGATGGGGCTCCGGGAGGGATGGCCCAACTGTCCCCTAGCATCCTGTGGGCACTGAGGCACCCCCTGGGTCCCAGGTGAGTCAGCCAGATGGTGTGGCGGCCCACTGGAGTGTGCCCACTTCAGGCCAATGGGAGGAGAGCACCTCCCAGAGCCCAAGTTGGAGAGGGCGGGCAGGCTGCAGGCAGGCGGAGGAGGGCCCACGAGGGGAGAAGCCAGGATCCGGGGGCAGGCCAAGTCCAGCCAGGCTGTTGGAAGCCGAGAGAATAGGCAGAAAACAGCCATCAGATTGGCGGCATTGTCCCTGGCGCCCCCCATGCCTCTCTGTCTGTGCCATAGGAGAGACAGTGCTTTGCTGGCCTTTCTTCATTTTTTTTTTTTTTGGTATTATCTTTTTGAGAGTCGAAAGCCCTCGGTCCTCCTGCTCCCTCCCTGGGTGGTGGTGGTGTGGGAGGGGCTGGGAAGGCTCCTGGGGTATCTTTAGAATGCGTTTCTGTGTCTCCTCGCTTTGTCAGTGTTTGCTCTGGCTCTTCAGTGCCTGCCGCAGCCTCTCTGATCAGAGCAGGGGGTTGAAGTGGGTGCGGGGAGGCATTGTCAGCTTGTTTGGGGAAAGGGTGGGGCGAGAGAAGGGATGCCTTCCCCCCACCCCCCGTGCTTCGTGAAAAGGGGGAAGTGGGGACTGAGAGAGAGCGCGTGTGTGTGCACGCGCGTGTGTGCTGTGTGCTGTCCTGGTTTCTCATGCCTGATCATCTCTCTCCCTGTCTAGATCCCTCTAGCTGAGATGGAGGCTCTGTCTCTGACGTCAGAGATTGTGTCTGAACCGTCCTGCTCTCTAGCTCTGACGGATGACTCTTTGCCTGATGACATGCACACACTCTTACTTAGTGCCCCGGAGAGCAATGTACATAACACACTGCCCTCACTGCTCCCGGCCACCCCCGGGGCTGGGCTGGCTGCAGGGCTCCAGATCGGCCCAGGGAGGGTCCTGGCTGCCTCCTCTCAGTGTGCTGCCAGGTTCCACCCAGAGGCATCAACTGTCAGGCCCTCGGTGGCCCATGCTTTGCTGTCAGAAGGTCTTCAGGTGCCCCACCTGAAGAGGGGACAAAGAGATTAGAGAAGATTAAATTGGGGCCTTGCCCTGAAGGGTATAGGGGCAGCCATTATGAAAAAGTGAATCCAGGAGTGACACGGCCCAGGACAGTTGTCATCAGAGTCAGTCTATGCATTTGGAGCCCTGTGCAAGCCAGCCCTCCCTGTCCCTGCCCGCCTCCTCCCCCCCCCCCCCCCCCAACAATATGAGACCTTCACACCACGTGGTGGGTGAGAGCCGCATCTCTGCCACCACTGCCATGCCCTTCTTCACCTGGGGCGCTGTTCCTGTCTCCTCCGTTACTGTCCCTGTGTGTCCCTGTGTCTTCACCAAACTCAGTGGGGTGGGTGGGGCTTCTCTGTGCTCTGACAACCTCCCTACCCTTTCCCTTCTCCAGCTCCAGTCCCTTCTGACTGCGAGCAGCCCTCTCCTCCCGACTGACCAACCATTCCCCTCTTCTTGTTGGAGGAGGGCCCAGCTGAGGGACTGGACCAGCTGGGGTGTCCCTAGGGGTCTTGGGTGGCTGGCAGAGTGGAGCCTGGGGCTGAGAGGGGAAGCAAAATAAGATTGTTCTCCAATTTAGCCATCCTCAGGCCTGCTGGGGCTATTTAACTGGCTGGGCCTGCATGGGGACAGGACTCCTACAGCCTCCCTGAGAACAAGGGGTGAAGGGTTCAGGGGGAAGGGGACCACAGGGTGATGGAGAAACCTCCTGAGGACAAACCTAGGCTCCCTCATGCTGGAGTCCAAGGCTGAGTACCTCCGTTCTCTGAAACAGAACAACAACCCCACTCCCACCCCGAGTCTGTCCACTAAGGGAGCAGCTGAATTTGGCCTCCACCCCCATCCCAGACCTGCCAGAGTCATTGGTTAAAGTGGAGGTCAGGGAGCCAGCTGTGATACACCTCTGGTGGTCATCTGCCATTCAACCCACATGAACCCAACCCAGGCCCTGTGCTGGGACCCGGGGCTGCTGTAAGAATCGGATGAACAGCCTGCAACCTGCAAGCTCTCCTGAGCTGCCTGGTCCCTGCTCCTTGGGAGGGTCCTCTCCCCATCACCTCCCCTGACAGCGCAGGGTTGTGGGGGCTGCTGTTGGCTTTTTT
>NC_045449.1:43709273-43860276 GCF_002776525.5 Piliocolobus tephrosceles | reverse complement strand
TTTTTTTCTGAGACAGGGTCTTACTCTGTTGCCTAGGCTGGAGTGCAGAGATAAGATCACAGCTCACTGCAGCTTTGACCTCCCGGGCTCAAGCAATCCTCCCACCTCAGCCTCCAGAGTAGCTGGGATTACGGGTGCTGTGTCACCATATCCAGCTAATTTTTTTTTTTTTTTTTTTTGAAATGGGTTTTTGCCATGTTGCCCAGGCTGGTCTCAAACTCCTGAGCTCAAGCGATCTGCCCATCTTGACCTCCCAAAGTGCTGGGATTATAGGCATGAGCCACCAGCCACTGTGCCTGGCCTGCTGTTAGCTTTTAATCCTCCCCTGAGCTGCTCTGGGTCAGGGCTCCAGCCTGTCCCTGTGGACACCGGAACTCCCTTCAGAGTCTGGAAATGGAGCTTTTAGTATGAGCTCCTGAGCCACCTGCAGGGCTGGGGGCTGCTCTCCCTTCTCTGGATACCTCCTCACCCCTCCACCACCACAGTGGGAGCTTAAAAGTGATGCAATGTGTACAGTTTTGCAGGGGGTGGGACGCAGGGCCTGCAGACTCTCCCGGCTGCCCAGACCCCCTCCTACCTGCTTCCTCCCTGCGTGTGGAGGGCTCATCCATGTGTCTGCCCCTCTCCCCAGCCACGCTCATGCCCATCTCTACCTTGTCCTGGGAGGGTACGGGGGTGAGGGCTGGGCAGGGGGCGCTGCTGCTTTCTATTGTCAGCTCTGCCTCAGTTACCAAAGCCAGACACACCCTCTTCCTCCACCTCCCTCCCCTGTTCCTTTTGCAGGTACAGCCCCACCCCACGGAGCTGCCAGGACCAGACTTACTGACTGTGCGGAAGTCTGCGGTCAGCCGAACGCACTCTCTGCCCAATGACAGCTACATGTGTCGGCACGGGAGCATTGCCGAGGGGTCCCTGGGACACAGGGGCTGGGGGCTCCCCAAAGCTCAGTCAGGTACCAGGGCTGGAGCAGGCCAATTTGGCTCACACGGGAGATTCCATCCTGGCCTAAGCCAGTCCTGATCTGAGGGGATGGGGAACTGAGGCAGCCAAAGAGGTCTCTCTGACCTTAGGAGAGCCTCTAGCCTGGGGGAATGGCTTTCAGTCCAGGGCATAAGGGTAGAGGCCCTGATGAGGGGGAGGGAGTGGAAGGGGGGGCTCAGGAGGGAGCCTGCTCCCTTGAACTCTCCAGCTCCATTCTCTCTCCCCACCCCTCTCCTGCTTCCCTCCCTCCACAGGCTCCGTCTTGTCCGTTCACTCCCAGCCAGCAGACACCAGCTACATCCTGCAGCTTCCCAAAGATGCACCTCATCTGCTTCAGCCCTACAGCACCCCAACCTGGGGCACCATCCCCAAACTGCCCCCACCAGGACGCTCCCCTTTGGCTCAAAGGCCACTCAGGCGCCAGGTGAGCAGATGTGGAAAGGCAGGCACAGGCCTGGGGCTGGACCCTCTGCTGCTGGTGATGACCTGGGTTGACACTTTCATTCTTCCAGCAAACATTTATTGTGTGCCAGTGATGTGCCAGGCTCAGTTGCAGATACCAGGGACACAGTACTGGGCAAAGCAGAAGTGGTGTGTGCCTTCTTGAAATTTGCACCTGGTTCCTTGTTCCACTGAGGAGGCCTGGAGACCAGAAGGGGTAGTGCTTGCCCAGGGTCATGCCTATCTGGTCAGAAGTAGAACCCAAGTCTCTGGGCTTTCCTTCCTCACCAACCACAGCTGCCTCCCAATTCTTCTCCATACTTTGGGTTGAGCTATGGGGCACAAGGCAGGTTTTAAATATCTTCACTTTTGGCCAAGTCTGGGGCCCACCTTCCAGAGCGCACATTCTTTTGTTTTGTTCTGTTTTGTATTTTTGAGTTTTGCTGTTGTTGCTCAGGCTGGAGTGCAATGGCACAATCTCGGCTCCCTGCAACCTCTGTCTCCCGGGTTCAAGCGATTCTCCTGCGTCAGCCTCCCGAGTAGCTGGGATTACAGGCATGCGCCACCATGCCTGGATAATTTTGTGTTTTTAGTGGAGATGGGATTTCTCCATGCTGGTCAGGCTGGTCTCGAACTCCCAACCTCAGGTGATCTGCCTGCCTTGGCCTCCCAAAGTGCTGGGATTACAGGCGTGAGCCACCACGCCCGGCCCCAGAGCCCACCTGCGATAAGGCCACAGCCCATGCCATGTGTGTGTCCTGAGGCATGAGCATGGACTCATGAGAATCTCAATCTCACATGCTTGGGGCAGCAGGCGCAGTCCTTATTCATTCTGTAAATAGTCACTAAGCAGCCTCTGTGTGCCAGGCACCGGGGACACAGCCCCTGCCGCCTGAAGCTCACAGTCTAATAGTGGAGACGTACCTGCCATCAGATCATTGTAGCCTCAGCTCACAGCTGCCAGACACCCGTGTGTGGGGAGCAGCAGGGACACAGAAGAGGAAGGGGTCGGTTTTACTTGGGGACGGAGACTGTCACTGTGTCACAGAGAACCTGAGTCTGTAAAATCGAGGGATTCTTGCCAATCTGGAAGGGTATAGAGAGCCAAAGGGGAAGTCTACGCAGAGGCGGGGAGGCGTGAAGGAGCCAGCTCAGTAAGCAGAGATGGCCTGGCTTCTCTCTCATAGCCCAGGAGGCAGGGGCTGCAGAGACAGCGATTCTTGCAGGCTGAGGGGAGACCAGAGCATGGAGGAGGGGTTTAGTGGGGAGAGAGGAGACATGGTGGACCGCAGAGGTCAGGCTGCAATGACCCCTATCTCCAAGTAAGAGCGGCTACCAGGACCTCTGCTTAGGGTGGTCCTGCAGTGCATGGTGGTGGAGGGCGGGGGGCACAGCCAGCTTGACAGGAGGGCTAGTCCATGCTGGAGAGGAGACTGCTGGGCTGAGCCCTCCCCGCCCCCCATATAGGCAGCAATAAGGACTGACTCCTTGGACGTTCAGGGCCTGGGCAGCCGGGAAGACCTGCTGGCAGAGGTGAGTGGGCCCTCCCTGCCCCTGGCCCGGGCCTACTCTTTCTGGGGCCAGTCGAGCACCCAGGCGCAGCAGCACTCCCGCAGCCACAGCAAGATCTCCAAGCACATGCCCCCGCGAGCCCCTTGCCCAGGCCCACAACCCAACTGGGACAAGGGCCCTCCAGAGACCAGAAGCAGCTTAGAGTTGGACACAGAGCTGAGCTGGATTTCAGGAGACCTCCTGCCCCCTGGTGGCCAGGAGGAGCCCCCATCCCCACGGGACCTGAAGAAGTGCTACAGCGTGGAGGCCCAGAGCTGCCAGCGCCGGCCCACGTCCTGGCTGGATGAGCAGAGGAGACACTCTATCGCCGTCAGCTGCCTGGACAGTGGCTCCCAACCCCACCTGGGCACAGACCCCTCTAACCTTGGGGGCCAGCCTCTTGGGGGACCTGGGAGCCGACCCAAGAAAAAACTCAGCCCGCCCAGTATCTCCATAGACCCCCCCGAGAGCCAAGGCCCTCGGCCCCCGCCCAGCCCTGGCGTCTGCCTCCGGAGGAGGGCTCCATCCAGCGACTCCAAGGATCCCTTGGCCTCCGGCCCCCCTGACAGCATGGCTGCCTCGCCCTCCCCAAAGAAAGATGTGCTGAGTCTCTCCGGTTTATCCTCTGACCCAGCAGACCTGGACCCCTGAGTCCTGCCCCACTTTCCCACTCACCTTTCTCCACTGGGTGCCAAGTCCTAGCTCCTCCTCCTGGGCTATATTCCTGACAAAAGTTCCATATAGACACCAAGGAGGCGGAGGCACTCCTCCCTGCCTCAGTGGCTCTGGGTACCTGCAAGCAGAACTTCCAAAGAGAGTTAAAAGCAGCAGCCCTGGCAACTCTGGCTCCAGGCAGAAGGAGAGGCCCGGTGCAGCTGAGGTTCCCAACACCAGGAGCTGTTGGGAGAAAGCAATACGTCTGTGCAGAATCTCTATGTATATTCTATTTTATTAAATTAATTGAATCTAGTATATGCGGGATGTACGACATTTTGTGACTGAAGAGACTTGTTTCCTTCTACTTTTATGTGTCTCAGAATATTTTTGAGGCGAAGGCGTCTGTCTCTTGGCTATTTTAACCTAAAATAACAGTCTAGTTATAATCCCTCTTCTTGCAAAGCACAAGCTGGGACCGCGAGCGCATTGCAGCCCCAACGGTGGCCCATCTTCAGCGGAGAGCGAGAACCATTTTGGAAACTGTAATGTAACTTATTTTCTCCTTTAACCTCGTCATCATTTTCTGTAGGGAAAAAAAAAAGAAAAAGAAAAAATGAGATTTTACAAATGAAATGGAATCTTTTTATATATACATACATACATATCTATATATATATATAAAATAAAGTAATTTTCCTAAATAAAAAGCTAATCACGGTCCAGAGTAAAAGCAAAAGGGATGGAGAGTTAGGCACGTCCAGTCGGCACTGATGAGAGAGAGATCCTGGAGATGGGGAGTGGGCGGTGGGGAGGGAAGCTTCAGGGCTGCCTCTTTGTGTATGAGTGTGTGTGTGTGTGTGTATATGAGTGTGTGTGTGTATATGAGTGTGAGTGTGTGCGTGTCTGAGAGTGAGAGAACCTGAACCCTTTGCTCTGGAAGGCTGCACCTCTAGCCTGCCCTCCCCAGCTGTGAAGGAGAGGAGAAGCCCCTCTGCCTGGTGCAGGCTGGGGAGGCAGGGTCTCCTCTGCCGCTATCAAAGCTTTACTGCTTCCTCTAGCTAGGCAGCTCAGTGAATGGGAGTAATTCCAGATTAACTCTTATTTCTGCTGACAGCTATCAGCCGCACATTGAAAGCTGGAAATTGGCATAATGAAGCTGTTTTGGTTAATGGGGCCGACTGAGGCTGGGGGAGGTTGCCTCAGAGGCTGCAGATCTGGATCTGTGGGTTGGTGGGGGAGGGGGGAAGTGTTTCTGGGTTTTCCTTCCTGAAGCTTCAGCACAGATTTGCCACACTTCTGGCTGGATGCGTGACCTGAGCTGTCTGGACTTCAGCCTCCTGCCCTTGGGGGTGGGCTTAGCTGACTGGCATCACAGGCACTGTCCGATGGGGACCTCGTCCACCTGCCCGCAATGGAATTAAGCTGTGTAAACGGACTGGGCTGCCCCTCCAGCCCTGGATGAAGGTCCAGGGCTGGGCGTCCAGAGGCAACCTCCTGGTGGAGGTGGTAGGGTCGGAGGCCAGGCTGCAGGCTGCTGAGCTGGCCCCCTGGGCGGTGATGAGCGAGTGCTCAAGATGTTTACGTGTGCTGCTGCTGCTGCCTGCCCAGGGGGAGCCAGTGGAGAAGGGAGGTTTGAAGGTGGTCGGGGCAGACAGGCAGGAAGAGGGGGAGGGCGGGGCCCAGGCCACCTGTCTGGTGCTACCGCAGACAATATTCTCTTGTCTGAAATCTTGGTGCCAAGAGGTGGCGACCATGGGTCCAGGCAGCCTGTCACCTAGCCACTCCCAAACATCTGTCCCAACCCCACTCCCTTGAACAGCCCTATCCCCTTGCCCCCAAGGCCTTCAAACCCCAGGAGTGGATTGGGTTCTTGAAACCTCACTGGCAATGCTCGTTCACGCACTGTCTGACCTTGTCAGCTGGGAACTGGGAGCACCAGGCTGCCGGGCAAGTGGACCTGGAGGCGTTGTCCAGCCTTGTGTTTTCTAAGCTGGGTGAGAGCTTCTCTCATTGCTCTTTTGGACAGAACTGATACCAGTCCTTGAAGCCAATGCCTGGTTTTATCCTTTTAGGGTGTGCAATAATGTCAGACTTTTTCCTCTGGCCTCCTTGGGTGGGGAGAGGGAGTGCTTGTAGGAGCTGCCATTTAAGATTAAAAAAAAAAAAGCAAAGCTATACAAAATTCCTAGAGTTCTGTCACCTGGATCTGCAGACTAAGCTTTTATATTTTTGTAGAATTCTGTAGCTGTCTATTCCCTAATGAGGTTGGAGGATATGGGCAGGGGGTTCAGGGATCTTTTATTCTTCTAGTGGTTAGAGGATTCTGGGTCAAGGTGAAGCCAGAGAGCTGGACTCCTACCCACCCCCACCCTTCCAGCACCACGCCCCCCTCCACCACCACCACTTGCACAGCCCAGCAGCACTGGAGTACTGTAGAGTTGCTTAGGTTGAGTCTTAGCATGCCTGTTTCTTTCTGGATTCCCCCTCCCCTGGCCTCCTCTTCCCAGCAGGGACCAAGGAATTTGGGGTGAACTTACTATGCTTTTGGGTTGCTCTGTAGAGATCTGCAGGGACCAGCCTGGTGAAAACAAAAAGACTCACCTATTCCCTCGCCAGCAGCCCTCTCTGTGGCCTGGAGGGTTTTTCTGGAAGAGGGCAGTGCCTGGAGGGGGGCCTCTGGGTAGTGATGTGGAAATATTAATAGCAGAGTCAAAGCGGGTATTTTGGGGGAGTCGGGAAGAGAACTGTGACCTCTCCCCCCAACGATGTAAAATCTTTATCAATGATGGAAACTGTTGTGTCTCATTAAAAGGGTTTTGAGTTGGAAAAGCAGCTGCCGCTGGATCTTAATAATAATATCAAGACTGCTAACCTCATGCTGCTTGTCTGGGTGGTTATTTGATGCTGCTCTGGGATACGTAGCGGGTGGGGGTAGAGGGTGGAGAAACTGAAGGAGGCTGGGGTGGGGAATGGCTGGTGGGGGCAGCAGGCCTTGGATGAGGACTCCAGGGGCAGAATGGAACTGGTTAGGGGCTTCAGGCTTTTAGAAGTAGGAACATCTACCCTGGCGCCTTTGTCCTCAGCCTTCCCCTTTGGGGTTCAGAAGAAATTGTGTCAGCGGCTGTAGGCCCCCACCTCAAGCTTGGCTGCTTCTGCTTCCTCCACCCCCAAGACTCCAGGAAAAGGTCTGTGTGGGGGTGGGGACTGGGAAGAGGAGTGAGCTGAGCTGGGGATAAAAACAAAGCTGAGGCTCATATGCAGTTTCTCACTCCTCAAAACACCCTAGCACGGAAGTTTGATTGCTATTTCTCCATGAGGCAGTGGGGTTCAGAGAGGTTAGGTGAATTGCCCATAGTCACACAGCCAGGGAATGGCAGAGCTGGGATTTGACCCTACGTCTGGCCAACCTCCAGCCCACACTACTCCTGTCTCTACTCAGTGTAGAGGAAATGGGGCACGATGGGAAGAATCCTGCTCAAAAATGACTTGCTGGGGGGCGCTTTTCCAAAGTAGTCACAATTCATATTCATACAAATAGGCGCACGTGTTCCCCGCATGGCAAACTCAGAGGCTTAGAGAGGCCCCCAGCCTCCCACCTGGTGGGCCACCAGCCTTTGGCCATAGGGAATGGTGGTGAGAGGGGTTCAATCACTGGAGAAGGCATCCCTCAGCTCCAGACGTTTGTCCAAGAGCCGGCCAAGGGTAGCTCTGCGATCACTCTGGGTTCCCAGGCACCACCCTTCCACGTCATAACGCTGCCCTTGAACCCCATGGTACCTGTTCTTTTCCCCATCCCGCCCTCTTCTCTCTTCCTTTCCTCTAGCCCTGCCCTACCTACCTAAACCTCGCCCACTTTCCAAACAGCTTTCACTCCTATCTCCACCCTAGTCCCCACCTGCCACAGCCTGGTGACCCATGGCCTATTTTCTCTTCCCTTGGGCCAGTTGAGCAGCCCGTGGAGCGGGACTGGCAATAGCAGTGCAATGAGGGCGTCAGACACCAGGTGGCGGCACAAGGCACCCTCACCTGGTGCACCTGGTGCCCCTCCTGCAGAGGAACCAAGCCAGGGAGAGGGCACCAACACTGATGGACACCTTCTAGGGACAGGTGTTCTGTATAGCCTCAGAAGGAGGAAGCAGGCTTGCAGGGTCCGTTGGAGGACTTTGTGTATGGAGAAGCCCAAACAGGAATCCCCGCCATCTGAGTGCTGAGCCCACGGTGTTCAATGACTCCTGCCTGAATCTAGGAGACCCAGGGCTAATCCAGGACCGTGGTTGCCAGGAAGGAAATGAACTCTCAAAGCAAATTGAGTTGTGGCCTGGAGTCCCACTCCGGGGCACAGAAAGGCAGGTCAAGGAGGCAGCTGCTCCAGCTAAGCCCCAAGAGGGGATTCTGCTAAGAACTTTAAAACTGCGTGTCTTAGCCTTGGTTCCAGGTGTGGGATCTGCTGACTGTGGCCCACAGAGCTAATTAATTCTTCTTGCTTTGAAAACTCCAGAATCGGGCACAGCAGCCAGCACTCTCCCCTGCATGCCAAATCAGATCAAGTGCAGGTTGGTGGCAGAGGGGCAGCCTCACTGAGGGCCATGGGTGGGGCCAGAGGGGTCACCACCAGGCTGGGGTCTGGAGGAAGCAGACCCCACTTCAGGGGAGAGGACAAGGTGGAGGCTGGGGCGTGGGAGCTACAGCCTGGTTTGGGGGTGCTCCAGGCCTCCAAGGAGCCACAAGGGGCTAAAAGGAATCAGGTGGTGCTTGGAGGGGAAGCTTTGCTATTCCACACCCTGCCCCTCTGTCTTGTCAGTTCCAACCTGCCTCTTCCCCCTTCGAAGCATTTCCTGTGCCTGGGTCTCCCCGTCCCCCACTGTTCTGCTTCCTTCTCTCTGCTGTCATGCCTGCTCTGAGCTGTACCTTGCAATTATTTTATCTTTCCATCTCCTTGCCAGGAAATCCCTGATGCCGGGTTCCCCTGGGACACTCACTGCGGGGGAGGCACCGCACATGCTCCATCCGTCCTGCCTGGAGCAGCAGTAGTCAGTCGGGGAGGGAAGATGGGGCTTGGGCCATGAAGGCTGGGGGAGGTTTAGTCCATTTCTCTGCTGCAGCCCAACCCACAAGGCCGTTATTGCTTCTCTCGGGAGCCCTTCCAGCAGGAACCATCTTGGTTCTGAACACTCAAAAGCAAAGTGGGCAGTGCCCACGGCTGGGACTGTACCTAATGTCGCAGTGCCCTTGTTGCCTATGACTCCTTCTTAGGAAATGAGGTGTTTGCTTAATCGGTCAACAACACTTCCTGAGGACCAGCTTCTCCAGGCACTGTCCTGGGTGCTGAGGATACAGTTACAAACAAACCTCAGTCCCTATCCTCAAGGTGTCCACAGCCCTCTGGGCAAGGTAAGCAAGACAGTGATTACAAGCGGAGGAAGCCTCCTAGCCCAGGACTAGGTTGGGGAGGTCCAAGGAAGGCTTTGAGGGGGTGGTGGGCTTGAGTGAACTCTTGAAGAAGTTTGCCGCTAGCAGAAAGGAGGTAGGGTGTAGGTAGGAGAGTGCACCAAGCAGCCTTGAAGACAGATACAGGAAGTGCATCCCGCTCAAGGAGACTGTGCAGAAACAGCCTCCTCAGCAGGCAGACGTGGGGCACCTCCTGCCTGTGCCGGGGTAAGCTCTGTGGCCCTGGGAAGGCTGTAGGGTGTCTCAGAGCCTCAGATTTCTTGCTCTGGTGAGAACAACCAAAACAATAACATCCTAGAAATATTGTGGTTATTATTCAAGGAGTCTGTGAAAGGGGACACACTTCCTGAGTGGCCCGGAGGAGTGAAGCCCCAATGCCTTAAAAGAGATGGGGGAAGGTAGGGTCGCCAAGGGCCCCCACCATACCCTCAGAGTCCCCAACCCAGTGCTGTAGCCTTGGGAAGGCAATAGCAATAGAAAAGCCAGGGGCTACAAGGGATGGTGCCTCAGCTCCGATGCTGAAGCCAGAACCCAAGGGTCCTGGCCCAAAACTAGAGCTCTAGCCAGTGGACTGCCTGGCCAACTGTGGAGCTGGAAAGTCCCGGATGGAAGCTCAGGCTAGTTCTGGGCTCTTCATCTCAGAAAGGGGGTCTGCCTGGGGAGCTCACCTCCCAAAGGGCCCTAAAGGAAAGTCCCCAGGTCTCCTCAAGCCCAGAGCGATCTGGTGCCTATGACCCCACAAGCCCTAGAAAAGGAATGAGAGAGGAGGGAGAGTTGGAGGAAGCCGGTGGGTAGACAAGGTCAAAACACAGGGGTGGTGGGTGCTGATGAAGCCACGTGATGAAGGGTGCTGATGAAGGGTCATGGAAGGGGTAGAGGAAGGTTCCCAGCTGCCTAGGCCGTAGAAGCCTGGCCCACCAGGGCTGGAAGAGAGCTTAGATATCACCTTGTCCACGTTTCTCAAGAAATGAAGTCCCAGAGACATCAAGGAGTTTATTGAGATCACACAGTGTATAAAAGGTACAGAGGGGGATCGGAGGGGACTGAGGTAGTCCCAGCCCTTGGGAACCTCTCAGACTAGCAGGGAAGACAGACTCGTCATAGCTAAATAGAAGCCAAGGCACACTGTAACAAGGTGTGAAGCTATGTAAAGTCTTTTGCCCAGAGATGAAGGTCGCGGGACAGGAGAGGGAGGATATGTGTGGATGAGTGGAAGGGAAGAGGGCAGACAAAGAAGGGGCGGAAAGAACTTGCCCAGTGGAGGGGTAGGAGTCCCCGGTCTCACTGCCTGGGAAGGGGGAGTCTTCCCCACTCCCACGCTTATCCCATGCCCAGCCAGATCTTGGTTCTGATAGCCTGTAGCCAAGGAGACTGCCCTTCTAGTGACCTCCTGCCTGCCCAGAGAGATAGGAAGTGGTTTGCCTCTTCTGCAGTCTTACTGGCTCCCACCCACGCCTGCCGCTGAGCAGCCAAGGAAGGAAACACCTTCTCTTGAGAACAAGGGCCAGAAAAGGGGTCACCAGGGTGAAACTGGACAGACCTGTGTGCAAAGGCAGGGAAGAGAAGGGCCAGGGAAAGATCTGCCCAGGAGAATTCCTTCTGAGCCCCAACAAGGGGTGCTGAGTTGGCTTCTGGGATTGTGTTAAGGAAGACAGGGCAACAGCAGGATTGAGAGATGGAGGCATCCCGGCATCTGAGGGGATAAGGGGAGAAGGAGAGCTGAAGCAAGCAGGGGAAGGAGAGCACTGACAAGCCCATTTTACAGATTGGGAATGTAGAGTTTCAGCTTTAGGAGGGGGACAAGGGCACTCACATGGGGCTCCTCCTGGGGGCTTCGCCTGTCCTTCCCCCCACCCTGATCAGGCTGAAGCAGAGGGAATTCACAGATGTTGGGTGCCCCACTAAGTGTGCCAGGCGATACACTTTGCATACCTTTTCCATTCAATCCTCAGAGAACCCTGGGAGGAAGGTTCTTCTATGATTGTCTCTATTTTGCGGATGTGAAAGTAGAGGCCCAGAGAGGTGCCGAAGTGATGTGGCAAGGTCAGGGGGCCACAGAGCCTAAAAGGGCAGCAGTTTAAGAGGACATAGGAGGCCCCCTGGACGATGCTGCGGCCCCCACCCCCGTCTCACGGGTACACACCCGCGCAGTACACCCCGGTTCCCAGACTGTGGCGCCTGCCAGTGATCTCTGGAACCTGAGGAGGAAGAGGTCAGCTTCCGGATTGAGCACAGAAGCCCTTCCCATTTTACAGATGAGGAAACTGACCTCCGGAGAGGAACGTGACCTTCTCAAAGATTCCTTTTTTCCTAGGAAGGATTGTTAAATCCCTCCCTCAATGTCCCCTACTCAGTGACTCATCGGCCTCGCGGAGTTGTTCGGGGGTGGGAGTGCCTGTGTATCCCAGTTCCCCCTTGGAAATAGACTCTACTCCAGGATTGTCAGCCTCGGTATTCAGAGGGACATCACCCTGGCATGGCCCGGGGACCGCTCGCAGGGGCTGTCGCCGTGCCAAGGCCTCCCCACCTCTGCCCCAAAGTCCCTCCCAGGGAGGCGCTGTCGCAACCCGCGGGACGGGGGCAGGGAGACTGGACCCAGAGGCACTGGGGTAGGGCTCGGCGGGGCGGGCCCGGGCGGAGCGCCGGGCGCGGAGGGCGGAGGCGGCTCCGGCGCCCGCTCTGCCCGCCGCTGGGTCGGACCGCGCTGGCCTTCCTCGCCGCCGCGCCTTGGCCCCATGGACGCCCTGTGCGGTTCCGGGGAGCTCGGCTCCAAGTTCTGGGTAAGGCGCGGGGCTCCGGGGTCACTGCGCAGGGGTCGGGATTGGCCAGCTTCGCCCGGTCCTCGCCGCCTGCCTTCCCGCGGGGCCGCCAGGTATCCCGGGACGGAGCCCCTGAGAAGGCCTGGGCGCCCGGGAGGGGGCGGTGGGCGCGGGAGGGAGGTTGGCGGCGCCGCCGGGAGCTGGGTCCCACGCAGGGTCCGGGACCTGCCCTGCTCTTCCCTTCCCGGCTGCAGCACTGAGGAGCCCGGGAAAGTGAGGCACAGTGCGTGGCTGGGTGAGTCGGCTCCACCCCAGCCCCTCTGTCGGATGAGGAACGGGCGTTTCGCAATCAGCCGCGCGTTCGTGGTAGAGGGTCCTCCCTCAGCATCTGCCCCAGACTAGGACTCGGTTGCCCACCTGGATGCCCCAGGGCATCCAGAGCACCTGCTCAACCAGATGTTTTGGGAGGCTGGCTGTGCAGCGTCCCACCCTTCTTAGGAAGGTTTCCTGCCACTTTATTTTCTCTGGGTAGGGCTGAGGTCTGAGAGCAGGCCATCCTCACCACCCCGGACTCAGAAGGGAGAAGCAGACCCCGGTCTGCACACAGGTACAGGGTGTCGGATTCATGTAGTCCAACTCCCTTCGTTTACAGATGGAGAAAGGGAGGTCCAGAGAGAGGAAGAGACTTGCCGGAAGTTACCCAGTTCAATGAAGGCAGAGCTGAGATAGAAAAACAGGCTAGAGGCCAGGTGCAGTGGTTCATGCCGGTAATCCCACCCTTTGGGAGGCGGAGGTGGGAGGATCACTTCAGCCCAGGAGTTTTAGATTACAGTAAGCTGTGATCACATCACTGCACTGTGGCCTGGGCGAAAGAGCGAGACCCTGTCTATAAAAAAATAAATAAATAAGAAAAGAAAAGAAAATCAGGCAGGCTTTCTGTGACTCTCACTCCAAATCCCTTTCTAAAACAGGCTGCTTTTCAGCCTGCTGACTCCAGCCTCCAGCACAGTTCAGGTGAGTTAAGTGCATACAGCCCAGGAGCTTCCTTACCAGCTTTCAAACCTACTTGCCTCCATGAGGCAAGTGATCATGTGGTCTCCGTTTTACAGAGGGAGCTCAGATTAAAGGGGCTTCTCTGTGGTCATTCAAGGGGTGTCCAGGGCCTGTGAATCCCAATCTCTAAGTCTTTTTCCTATTTTAAGTATTTGTACGTATGTGCCCTGTGTGTGCGTGTGTGTGTGTGTACACACACACACAGGCATGTGAGGTGTTACCCAAGAGTTCGTGCTGTGCTGGTGTGTGCATAGGTGTATAAGTCTGGACCCCTGCTCTTGGGCTGTGTTTAGGATGGGCTGAAGGTGTTATATGGATTTTTTGAAACTTGGGGCAATGGAGGTTAAGAAAAAAGACTGTAAAAAGGTATCTTTGGGATTCTCTCTTTTTCTGTGGGTGACCCAAAGGTTAATCCGAGATGGTGCAACTTCTCTGCCACTGCCCTTCTTTCCCAGTCCCACAGGAACTTCATCTATTATTCAGCATTGATAGGCCACTTGCCGCCAAGGTCCAGAGGTTGTGCCTTTGCCTCACGGGCACACTTCCTTTCACTGCCCATGGGGCCAGGCTGGTATGGCCATGGCAGGTTTGTGGCGCCTGGAATGCCAAGCAGAAAATCAAGAGGGTAGTTGTGCCCAAACTTCAGGCACAAGGGCTCATTGTTCCTGGGTAGCCACCTGAACCCTGAGAGCTTAGGACTCCACAG
The DNA here is from genome assembly GCF_002776525.5 of Piliocolobus tephrosceles. Taxonomy (NCBI): domain Eukaryota; kingdom Metazoa; phylum Chordata; class Mammalia; order Primates; family Cercopithecidae; genus Piliocolobus; species Piliocolobus tephrosceles. The sequence continues at coordinate 43,846,680 of NC_045449.1, read as the reverse complement.
AGACAGGTCTCCTGGAACCCGGAGTTGGGAAATTCAGGACTCCCTTTTTGTCCCATGTTCAGACATCCTCTGGGTCTACCTTAACATGGGATTGTGGAATCTAAGAAAGCGGGAGCTTGTGAGTTTGAAGCAGTGAGTCCAATCACTCAGGGTAGAGCTGGGGAAACTGAGGCCAAGGGAGTGAAGATCCCAGGACAATCAAAGACAGAGTGCGGGGCTGGGAAACAGGACCCCGGGGCTGTGGTTACAGCCTTTGGCATTGCCTGACTGTGCGCCTTTGAGCCTCTGGGCCCTCTGGTCCCCGCACTTCTCCCTGATGCTCATGAGCTATACACACCTCCTCTGAGGATGCAGGCTCCGTGGGAGTCCGTTCATCTACATTATGAAGCCCTCGTGAGATCTCTGCTTGGATACCTTAAATGGCAAACTGACCACCCCTCTTCCACCCCAATCTCTAAACATCTTTCACATTCTCTTCTGGCTCCTGAAACCTGTTGTAGGTCACACCCAGTGTGGCTGGTGACTGGGGGAGGAGTGTGGAGAGAGAAGGGAGGCTCCCAGCTCTACCTCTGAGGGAGTGACAGGGTTTGCACAGCTGAAAGGAGAGAGAGTCCACGCTGGAAGCTGGAACCTCTGCCACAGTCCAGTTTCAAAAAAGGCCTGGAGTTGGGGGCTGTTCATTTGTGATGTGCTGTGTTGCATCTCATTTGCATGGCATATTGTTCAGGCATAACTCCCTCTGAACCTTTACCTTAGGGGCCTGTGGGTGACCCACTTTGTGAGAAATGGTTCGGGGCAGCCCGGAAGTACTTGAACCAGGAGTGGAAATGCAAGGAGGGGGTGGGGTGTTCAGACCCCTCTGGGCTGCTCATTTAATCTACCAAGATGCTCAGTAGTTTATCCTTATAGCCTCAGTCTCTCCGCCAGTGGAATGGGAATTAAGCCACCCCCTACCCACCTCACAAGATTTTTCTGATCAAATGAGATAGGGAATGTGGGATGATTTTAAGAACTAAGAAGCTTTCTATGGGCGGCAAGTCCTGACATTCCCCAGAAGAGGGAGGAGAAAGAAAAATGGGGTTAGAAAGGAATGTCAGACGTGGGAAGACCTGCAGGGAAAGAGCTGGCAGGGCTGTTGGGCCAGTGGCTCCCATTTCAGCTGTTTGCTGGGGAGCTGGGGGCTGTTCCTGGCTCAATCTGAGGGTAGGAGACTGGAGAGAACCATGCCCTTGGGACATATGTATACACATCTGTGTACTCACACACCAGCTGCCAGGTGAACGATTTGTATGAATCCCTCTCTTTCTCACCTATATCGACTTTGAAGCAGGTTACCAACTTCCCTGAATGTGCCTTGGGAGTTTCTGTGGAAATAAATTCCAAAAGAGTGAACTGTGTAATTAAACCACCTCACTACTCAGGAGGCCAGAGGTGTCTCAGAACAAGGGAGGAGGTGGGGTCCCTTTGCTCTGCTGTGCTGGTCTCTGCCTGCAGGATTCCTCTCTGTTCTGAATCACAGAGGTTGGGGAGCACCCGGGTGGTGAAGGGAGTATGTGGAGGAAGGGCCTGGAGCTATTTACCCCCCAGGCAAACAGGCAGAATTAGCCTTGATCTGACGGCCCCAGGAAGCTTAGAAAACTGAAGATCCTGACCATGAAAGCCATCCAAAGATGGCACGGACTGCCTGAGAAGTAGTGAGCTCCCCGTCACTGGGGAGTATGTAAGGACATGGTTAGCGACTGCTTGGTGGGGATGCTGGAGAGAGGATTCAAGCCAGGAAAGAAGGTGGGGTCCTGAGAGTCTGTGACTGGGAAGAGGGAAGATGTGGCCAGTGGGGATTCATTAGTTCCTCCTCTGAGATTTCTGGACGACTCCTTCCCTAGGTCTCTTCCTGCTCTACATATGGAGCTTACTTAGAAGCAGCGCTTGGTAGAGACCTATGGGTCTCCCCTTGGTCAGGCCCACATAGGGAAGGTGACCTCATTGTTCCCTTAGCTGTTTACCCATCCTAGGGAGGGGCAGATCTCTGGTCCCTTGGAGGCTCAGCTCCCTGTGTCTCCTGCTCTGTTTTAGCTAGCCCCAATTCTGCTATTCACCAGCTGTGTGACTTTGGGCAAATGACTCACCTTCTCTGGACTCCAGCAGAACTGAGGTGGGCTCTGGGGCCTACTTCAGGTCTGGAGTTGCCCATTTTGGAAGGATGAGCCTTGGGCTTGGGGGCCAAGGTCATGCATGATTAAGGCCCTTCAAAGTTTAGAGCTCCTGGGTATCAGGGTCTCCTCTGCCTTCTAGTAGGCAGCCACCAAAATGTATGAGTAATGGGCAAGGCTCCTATGCCAATGTATTTTGACTCTCAAATGAAGACAGTGACCTGCACATCCATGGGGAAGCTGAGTGGGAGGCAGACACTCCTCCACTTAGCGGACACCATAGCTCACCCTCCCCTCAGGAACCCAGTCCTCCCTGCAAGGCCAGGGCTCCCGGGGCTGCTTTCCTCCATCTTAGCTGCTACACGCGAACCCCATGATGGGTGGCTTCGACCTCCGAGCTCTTGGCTTCTGGCTATGGTGTTTCATTGCTTGTGACCCCAGGCTGGTTTCTCCTCAATCCTGCTGTTCCCCCACGTCACCTGGGCCCGGGTCTCTAAGGGCCAGAGATATGGGGAAGGAAGTGAGTCAGGGAAATGGCATTCAAGAGGGAGCTTTGCCAAGCCTGCCTGTGGACCCCTAGACAGGGAAATGGTCTGGAAACACTGGGCAAGCTTCCAGGGAGGAAGGTCCTGGCAGGGACGACCAGCTGAGCCACCTTGGAGGTAGGGCCAGAGCACGCAGACTGTGTTCAGTCCTCCGCATTGGGGCAGGATCCCTGGGGAGTTGAGGGTGAAATGAGACCTGGTGTGCCATTGCTGGGGTGGCTGGGCCCCTCCCCTCCCCGATCTGAAGTTGTTTCTGTTTCTGGCACTGGGGTGCAGTGGGTGGGGCTGGCACGGGGCAGGATGGGAGAGCGAATGAGAGCCTAACTCCAGGCTTGGATTTCTCCTTTTTTTTTTTGAGATGGAGTCTCGCTCTGTCACCCAGGCTGGAGTGCAGTGGCACAATCCCGGCTCACTGCAACCTCCACCTCCCGGGTTCAAGCAATTCTCCTGCCTCAGCCTCCCAGGTAGCTGGGATTACAGGTGCATACCACCATGCCCGGCTAATTTTTCTATTTTTAGTAGAGACGGGGTTTCACCATGATGGGTAGGTTGGTCTCGAACTCCTAACCTCAAGTCATCTGCCCCCCTCAGCTTCCTAAATTGCTGGGATTACAGGCGTGAGCCACCGCGCCCAGACAGATTTCTCCTAACTGGATATTCTGGTTTCTAGCCAGGGACTCCCAGAACCCCAACTAGGCCACTACCCACATGTTAGCCACTCTGCCCCCTCAGCTCTGTGAGAAGAATTGCGCAAAGCAGGTGATATGAGAATGGGCTGCATGACTGAAAGGTGATCTTGTTCTATCCCCAGGGTGGGATACCATGCTGGAATCCCACCAGGTGTACAGGAAAGACTGTAATCCCGTGTGAAGGAGCTAGGACCTGGAACGAGACTTCCTGGGTCTAATTCCAGCATCAGCCCTGGATGTCAGCTGCCATGAGCGTGAAATGATCATCCTGGCCCACAGCAGGAGCTCAGTGAACCAAAGCCCCTTCCAGAAGCAGATTGGCCAGTTGAGCTTGTGAGCCATCCCTGCGTGGGGGCCAGCAGGCGCAGCACAACCAGTTTTCGTTTGTTTGTTTTGTTGTGTTTTGTTTTTGAAAAGGAGTCTGGCTCTGTCACCCTGGCTGGAGTACAGTGGCATGATCTCAGCTCACTGCAACCTCTGCCTCCCGGGTTCAAGCAATTATCCTGCCTCAGTCTCCTGAGTAGCTGGAATTACAGGCATGTGCCACCACGCCCAGATCATCTTTTTATATTTTTACTAGAGACAGGGTTTCACCATGTTGGCCAGGCTGGTCTCAAACTCCTGACCTCAGGGAACCCATCCACTTCCGCCTCCCAAAGTGCTGGGATTACAGCACAGGCAGTTTTTGACCCCTGCCCCCAGGCCTTCCAAAGGCTGAGTGAGAGTGAGTGGGGATCAGAGCGTGTCCTTGCTCTCTCCATGACTTCATTGCTGCTGAGTCAATGGTCTTGTCCGTCCATCTGTTCCCTGTCTGGGACTTCAGGAGCAGTCCTGCAGTGGTGGCTTCCCCCTCTACTACCACACAGGAATAAGGAAGTAATGACTCTTCTCATGACAGAGCCTGTCAACAGGCCTGGGGCCCCCAGGGCTTGGGAAGTCCCTGGCAAAGCTGGGGCAGAGGGCCCCAGTGTCCTCACCCCACCTACCGCCTGTATGAGTCCGCAGTGATTTCAGTTTCGATGACCTTGAAGTCTGCCATGAGGGAGGCCTCTGCCACGTGGTCCATTCTGGATGCCGGACCTTTCCCCTTATCAGCCCCATCCAGCTGTTTAATCGCTTTATTAAGGAAGCTGTTGTTGCTGTGGAAACTGTGTGGGTGACGGCGGGGGAGGGGGCTGTGGGCTCAGCTCGCACTTCCCAGCAGTGCTCTTCAGAGTGGGAATGAGAGGAGAGCCTTGAGAAGGGATCGTCCATCCTGCCCCGCAGGGATTCAGGGAGTGTGATGGGGTCCAGGGAACAACCTTCACTGGCCCTATCCTCACCTGCGTTTTACATATAACTGAGTTGGAGACCCTCCTGGGTGCCAAGAGCCGTGGCGTTGGTACCAGGGAGAGAACACGCTGTGTTCCTGGATAGGAAGCTGCAGAGGCTGGGGCTGGAGTTGGCTCCCTCCATTTATCTATTCATTTGTTTATTTATTCTTTTGTTCAATAGATGGTTATTGAGTACCTTCTCTGTGCCAGGCACTGCTCTAAACGGCAGGAAATACCATCAACTGCAGAATACAGAGCTAAAGAATCTGTCTTCGTGGAGCATATACTCTAGCGGAATGAGGCAGTAAAACAATAACTGTCATAAAGGCCAGGTGTGGTGGCTCATGCCTGTAATCCCAGCACTTTGGGAGGCCGAGGCAGGAGGATCACTTAACCCCAGGAGTCCCAGACCAACCTGGGCAACAAAGTGAGACCCCATCTCTATAAAACAACTTCAAAGATTATAAAATAAATGACTCACATATATAGTATGGTAGAAGGTGGCTAAGGGCTATGGGAAAATAGAACAGGCTAAGAGGAATGGGGAGCAGGGACAGGTTGGGGGTTTGGTAGTGAGTTATCGTTTTGATTAGTAAGGTCCAGGAGAAGGTGAGATCTGTGCAAAAACTCACAGGTGATGAGGGCATGAGACATGTGGATATCCAGGGATAGGGCTGTTGCCCCTGGCAGGAGTAGGCCTGGAGGGTTTGAGAAGCAACCTGGCAGCCAGTGGGGCTGGTGCAGCCAGAGAGAAGAGGTGGGGAGATGCGGTCGATTCTGGGTCTATCAGGGTGCACAAGGTGAAGGCCAAGTGCGGTGGCTCGTGCCTATAATCCCAGCATTTTGAGAGGCCGAAGCAGGAGGATCACTTGAGCCCAGAAGTTTGAGACCAGTCTGGGCAATATAGTGGGACCCCAACTCTACAAAAAAATAAAAAATTAGCTGGGCATGGTGGTACATGCCTGTAGTCCCAGCTACTCAGGAGGCTAAGGCAGGAGGATCGCTTCAGCCGAAGAGGTCAAGGCTACAGTGGAAAAAAAAAAAAAAAAAAGAACAGTTGAATGTGGCACTGTCATGTCATTCAACCTGTAATTTGAAGGTAGAGTGGACAGGGTTTGCTGAGAGACTGGATGTGGGATGTGAGAGAAAGAGAAGAATCGGGGCAACTGCAAGGATTCTGGCCTAGTAAGGGAAACAGGAGGAAGGAGCTGCCACCCCCGGGCCAGGCAGGCTAGAGAGGCGAGGATGGCCAAGAGTTCAGTTCTGGACGTGTTGTGTATGGCATGTCCCATAGATGTCCTGGCTCGGGGTCTGGAGTGAACCAAATAGGGAGTCAGGGGAGAGGGCCTGTGTGGGCAGGTGCCTCTGCCTCCTGGGGAGGGCTCTGCCCAGCCGGGACATGCTTATCTCAAGGAAAGGAGCCCAGACTGGATGCCCTTGAGGGTCAAAGCTGCCACCCAGTTCTCACAGCCCCAAGATCCCCTGGTTGTTGCCACAGAGCAGGTGTCTGTGAAACTGAAACACGGGCCCGACGGCTGGAGGCTCCATCCCCCGCTTCCCTGAGTGTTGTCTCGTTGCCATCGAGGTGCTTTGCTGTTCATTCTCCCCACCTTCTCCCCACTATGGGGAGGTGACCGGTTGCTGTCATTACTCCGATTACTCACGGGTGGAGACTGAGGTTCGAGGGCACGAAGGGGCTCACCAACTGTTGCACGGCTCAAAAGTGGCAGAAGTCATCCTGGATCCTCCACGTCTGGGTTGGGTTCTTCCTGTGGCCACTCCCCGCCCGCCTTACAGAGCCATGCCACCGGCCTGCAAGCACACGCAGCGATTCCCACCGTGTCCCCATGCCTGGGCTCCTGTCCTCAACATGCACACTCCCTTGTGAGTCAATGGCCCTATGTGGCATCACAAAGCCTGGGTGCCTGTCCCGGCCATACACTGTGTATGAACTTTGTTGACAAAGTGGGTGTGGTTGCTCTTTTGTACACTGGGCCTAACAGTGCCCCTCCTATAAGCCTGTGGAAGTTGTTCTGAGACAATATCCAGATAACAACTAGGTAAGTGCAGTAATAAAATGCCAGGGAAACATTAGGGGTCTTTATTTCCCTCACCTAACTGGCTGTCAGGGAAAAGCAAGGAAAGGTCAGAGGCTGGGGTGCCCCAGAGAGGCCCTGTGTAGGTGAGGCTCGGGCTGGGCCCAGAGAAATGGGATGTACACTCCAGACCCAGAGACCTGAAGATCTGGGTTCAGGGCAGCTTTGGGACAGGCTATCTGGATGGCAACTAACTGGGGTACCTGACCAGGCCTAGAGGTGTATCCTGTGACCCAGATTCCAGCCCTGGGCCAGCATGTCAGAGACTCAGCAAGAGTAGGTGGGTCCTTGGCTCACACTGTTTGAGCAACCACTGAATACTGAGTAGGACTCTAGAATACAAGATGTACATGGTACACCTTCTGCCCACCTGGGCCTTCAGGGAAATGCCCCCAGGCAGCATGTCTCTGACTACATGCTCCACAGAGCTGCGATAGGTCTGTCCAATGTGCCACTGTATCCACAGAACCCAGCCTGCTGCCTGACTCACCAAGGCCCTCAGCAAGCATCGGTGAGAGTGATGCTCCAGGGAAGGGGATCTCTCTAGGAGGAAGGGTGCTCAAGATGAAGAAGGTGGGTTTTCAGCCAGGCCCACCACCCCTCCCTGGAGTGGTTAGGTTAGGATTTTGACAAGTGGTAAAAAGAGGGACTAGGTTGAGCAAAGGGGTAGGAGCAAGAATCTCAGAGCAGATTTAGGATGAAGTGAGTTGGCTGTGGGGGAAGGGAGCAGTGGGAGGAGATGCCATGAGGGGGTATTGAGGGCCAGGTTGGGTGCTAGGATGTGACTTCATGAGCAGCAGGAGTCATTGCAGGTTTGTGGGCATGAGGCAAGGGGCACAAAGCAGTATTTTGGGAAGAGCCATCTCACAGGTGGGCAGGGGCACTGGAGGGCAGAGGGCTGCCCCAGATGGGATTAAGAAGGGAAGGTGGGCTGGGCGCAGTGGCTCATGCCTATAATCCCAGCAGTTTGGGAGTCTGAGGTAGGCAGATCACAAGGTCAGGAGTTCGAGACCAGCCTGACCAACATGGTTAAACCCTGTCTCACTAAAAATACAAAAATTAGCCAGATGTGGTGATGCATGCCTGTAATCCCAGCTACTCAGCAGGCTGAGGCAGGAGAATCACTTGAACCCGGGAGGCGGAGGTTGCAGTGAGCTGAGATCGTACCACTGAACTCCAGCCTAGGCAACAGAGCGAGATTCCGTTTCCAAAAAAAACAAAGAAGGGAAAGCAGGTTGGGAAAGGAAGCAGGGTGTGCAGATCACTACCCTTCCGTGAGTTGTTTTCTTAAGATGCTAGAATTTGGCCAGGCACAGTGGCTCACCCCTGTAATCCTAGCACTTTGGGAGGCTGAGGCTGGTGGATCACTTGAGGTCAGGAGTTCCAGACCAGCCTGGCCAACATGGTGAAACCCCGTCTCTACTAATAATACAAAATTTAGCTGGTAGCATGCACCTGTGGTCCCAGCTACCTGGAAGGCTGAGGCAGGAGAATTGCTTGAACCCCAGAGGTGGAGGTTGCAGACAGTTGAGATCGTGCCACTGCACTCCAGCCAGGGTGACAGAGTGAGACTCCATCTCAAAAACAAAACAAAACAAAAACAAAAACAAAAAATTAGCCTGGCGTAGTGTGTGTGTCTGTAATTCCAGCTACCCAGGAGGCTGAGGTGGGAGAATCACTTGAACCCTGGAGGCGAGGTTGCAGTGAGCCAAGGTTGCACCATTGCACTCCAGCCTGGGTGACAGAGCGAGACTTGGCCTCAAAAAAAAAACCAAAAAACAAAAATTAACCAGGTGTAGTGGTACATGCCTGTAATCCCAGCTACTCAGGAGGCTGAGGCACAAGAATCACTTGAACATGGGAGGCGGAGGTTGCAGTGAGCCGAGATTGTGCCACTGCACTCCAGCCTGGGCAACAGAGCAAGACTCCATCAAAAAAAAAAAAAAAAGACGGGAGAACTCAGAACTCAAGCATATAGATGATTCAACAGTTCACATAGCCAGATATTTCAAGGCCAGCTGTGGACTTTCAATGCCATAGTAAAATGTTTGAACTTTGCCTTCTAGGCAGTAAGCAGCTATTGAAAGTTTAGAGGGATGTAATAATATTATTCTTTCTTTCATTCATTTATTCAATAAACGTGTGTGTGTGCGTGTGTGTGTGTGTATGTGTGTGTGTGTATATATATATATATATATATATTTTTTTTTTTTTTTTTTTTTTTTTTTAAAGAGTCCAGATCTTGCTCTGTTGCTCAGGCTGGAGTGCAGTGGCATAATCATGGCTCACTGCAGCCTCAAACTCCTGGGCTCAAGAGATCCTCCCACCTCAGCCTCCACGTAACTGGGACTACAGGTGCCTGTCACCAGACCAGGCTAATTTTTTAAATTTTTGTAGAGACGGGGTCTTGCTATGTTGCCCAGGCTGGTCTCAAACTCCTGGCCTCAAGTGATGCTCCTGCTTTGGCCTCTCAGAGCACTGGGCAATGTACCTGGTCTAGGACACATAGATAAATAAAATAAAGGTTCTTCCCTTCAAAGAGCTTACATGTCAGCAAATAAAGGAAAAGATGAGAGAAAATATAATAAATTAGTAAATTATATATCACGTAAAAGGTGATAGGTGCTATAGAGAAAAGAAAAAGCAGAGAAGGTGGGAGAATTGGGAATACAGGGGTGGGACACAGGTGGCAGTATTAAACAGGATGGTCAGGGTAGGCTTCGTTGAGAAAGAAAGACTTAAGGATGTCTGGGGGAGGAGTATTCCAGGGAGAGAGAAAAGCAAGCACAAAGGCCCTGAGACAGGAGCAGCAAGTGCATTCAGAAACGGCAAGGAGGCCAGTGGCTGGAGTGAAGCAGGAAAGGCAGGGAGAGGGTCATGGGCTGGGGGAAGGGACATTGTGCAGGTCCTTGCAGGCTATTGTAGGATGTATGGAGTGAAGATGTCAAGTCAGCAGTTAGATATGGAGCTGGAGATTTGGGGAGCAATGAACTGGAGAGATAGACTTGAAAGTCATTGGCATATAGATGGTACATCATATGAGACTGCATGGGATTGCCGAGAGGGTGAGTGCAGATAAGAAGGAGGCAGAGGCCGGGCGCGGTGGCTCAAGCCTGCAATGGCGGCAGATCAGGAGGCCGAGTCAAAAAAAAAAAAAAAAAGAAGGAGGCAGAGAAGAGGAAAGGACTGAGCTCCGGGACCCTCTCACATCAGGCAGGGGAATCAGCAAAGAGACTGTGATGGCATGGCCAGAAAGGGAGGGGAAGACCACACAGGATCTGGGCCCCCAGGGAATCTGAAGGGAAGAGACCAGAAGTCCATGGCAATTATTCATGAAGAGGTGAGGATCTGGCCAAGGGGCCAGGTGGGAGGAACCAGGTAAGAGATATTATCATCCCGATATTACCCTTAAAGAAACCAAGGCCCAGAGAGGGGAGAGGTTAAGTACCTTGGCCAAGATCACATAGCTTAAGTGTGACTTCTTTTTTTTTTTTTTTGAGTCGGAATCTCCCTCTGTCACCAGGCTGGAGTGCAGTGACATGATCTCGGCTCACTGCAACCTCTGCCTCCTTGGTCCAAACGATTCTCCTGCCTCAGCCTCCCGAGTAGCTGGGATTACAGGTGCCTGCCACCACGCCCAGCTAATTCTTATGTTTTTAGTAGAGACAGGGTTTTACCATGTTGGCCAGGCTGGTCTCAAACTCCTGACCTCGTGATCTGCCCGCCTCAGCCTCCCAAAGTGCTGGGATTACAGGTGTGAGCCACTGCGCCTAGCCAAGTGTAAGTTCTTTTAAGCTATGTGGCCTTGGCCAAGGTGCTTAACCTTTCCCTGCCAAGTCTCAAACACCTCTTTGTCCAGCTACTATGCTTCCATCAAGAATCAAGAGGACCTAGGTCCCCACAGGTGTCAGTGTAGCTGGGAGAATGGTGATGCCCTTGGCAGAGGCAGGCAAGGCCAAAGGAAGGGCTGGTCCTGGCAGGGAGTGAAGGATCTTAGTTTGAGAGGTATTGAATATGAGGTGGCTTCAGACAGATGGTGACGCCATCTGAGAGGCAGCAGGAAGTAGGGGCCGAGGCTCAGGAGGTGATTTGAGCTGTTGATCTGGAATTGTGACTCCTCAGGACAGTCTGTGAACAATGATGAGAGAGAGCACCGAGGACCAAGGTCAGAACTTGGGGGCTCGGGCCCATGTCCGCAGGGTGAACTAGAAGGAAGATAAGGAGACAGCAAGGAATGCTTGCCAACAAACCAGGAGACCAGGAAAGAGTAGTTTCCAAGAGATGGGGGAAGCCCACACTGCTGCAGGGAGGTCCTGCATAAAGTCTGAAACGGGTCTATTTAATTCGCCCTTGAAGGCTGGGCACAGTGTCGCACACCTGTAATCCTAGCACTTTAGGAGGCGAAGGCGGGTGGATCACCTGAGGTCAAGAGTTTGAGAACCAGCCTGGCCAACATGGCAAAACTCCGTCTCTACTAAAAATACAAAAATTGGCTGGGCATGGTGGCGGGAGCCTGTAATCCCAGCTACTTGGTAGGCTGAGGCAGGAGAATCACCTGAACCCCGGAGGCGGAGGTTGCAGTGAAGTGAGATCACACCACTGCACTCCAGCCTGGTAGACAGAGCAAGACTCTGCCTAAAAGAAAAAAAAATTGTAGTTGGAGGGAGTTCTGGTTCTATAGGGTGGATTGAACACAAGATTTTATCTCCAGTCCTTCCTGATTTTCCCTCAAAATGACAGTAAGGAATTAAAAATGTAAACCTACAAGGACAAAGAAAAGAGGAAACAACAGGAGACAAGATATTAACACCTTTTTGGAAAGTGAGAAACAGGTCAAGGAGTGATCACTGACACAGCAGAGAACAACTGAAACCAAAGGCCATTTGGAGTCTGTAAAAGCTCGGGGATTGGAGGGCTGAAGGCGGCAAGGGGAAGAGCAGGGCTGAAAGCAGGGGCTGCTAGGAGAATGTGTAAGGAGAGATGAAACACCCAAGTTACTTACCCATCCCCGCTTAAAGCCAGGCAAATTCCAGCCACCTCATAGAGGACCAGCAGTTTATTCTGTGGAATGAAGTAAAAGTCTGCATACTGAAGGATAGAACCCTCAGCCCTCATTCCTAAATTGGTCCTGGAGAAAACACCTCCAGATTCTTCCAGTTGTTGGGGGAGTCTTCCCTAAAGGACCAGGTTCCTACTTGATCACTCTGCAGTGAAGCCCCATAGCCAATAAGCTTGGTCCTCGGTTCTCTGTCTTCAATAGCGCTTTCTTGGTCCTTGGTTCTTGGTACTCTCACTCATCATTGTTCACAGATCGTCCTGAGGAGTCACAGATCCAGTCCCAAATCCACCTGCCCCCAACAAACAGAGCAGCCAACTCTTTAGTGTCTTACTCCAAAGTATTGAGACAGCCAAGCTGCAAGTCACCACAGGCCGGGCGTGGTGACTCACGCCTGTAATCCCAGCACTTTGGGAGGCCAAGGCAGGCAGATCACTTGAGGTCAGGAGTTCGAGACCAGCCTGGCCAACATGGCAAAACCCCATCTTTACTAAAAATACAAAAATTAGCTGGGCATCGTGACACATGCCTGTAATCCCAGCTACTCGGGAGGCTGAGGCAGGAGAACTGCTTGAACCTTGGAGGCAGAGGCTGCAGTGAGCTAAGATTGCACCACCGCACCCCAGCCTGGGCAACAGAGTGAGACTCCATCTCAAAAAAAGAAAAAAAAAGGTCACCACACATTTGAGGAAAATTTCTGTTAAAATAAAAACTTTAGACAAATTAAATTTAGCAGAGTTTATTTGAGCAAAGAGCAATTCATGATTCAGCCAGCATCCTGAATCAGTAGAGGTTCATAGAGTTTTACCACCCAGCAATATGGGCAGGTGGTATTAGTAGACAGAAAAAGGAATTGATGTATAGAAACAGCATGATTGGTTACAGATCATAATTTGCCTTATCTGGGCTTGGTGCAATGAGGGTTTGCCTTATGTGGACATGTTCTGATCAGCTGGCAGCTTGTGATTGGCTGAAAATTCTGCTATATTTGACTGCGGCTTGGTTGCTTATTGTAAGAATATACTCTCAAGTTACGTTGCAGTTTATTTACATATTGAATTAGGCTAAAGTCCACTATGTATGGAGTCAGGTTTATGCCTGGGTGACAGAGTGAGACTTTGTCAAAAAAAGAAAGGAGAGGAGAGGAGAAAGATGAGGGGAAGGGAGGGGAGCGGAGGGGAGGGAAGGAAAGGAGAAAGGAAGGAGGAAGGAAGGGAGGGAAGGGAGGGAGGGAGGGAAGGAAGGAAGGAAGGGAGGAAGGAAGGAAGGAAGGGAGGAAGGAAGGAAGGGAGGAATGAATGAAGGAAGGAAGAATACACAGCACATAAAATAAATTTTTTAATAGGATTACAGGTCACTGTGAACAATAACCACTCATTAAAAGATTTTGGAGGCATACACAAAAAGTTATACTTGTAGAAAAAGCTTAGCTCTTTTAATAGCGAGTTCTCAGTTTTCTTAAGTGATCAAAAACCTAACAAAGACAGCATGAAGCACAGGAAATTATCTGGGTAGAACACAGAATCTTTGTTTTCTAGGCCAATTACCTAAAGAGAAAGAAAACTCTTTTACAATTTCCTATTATGATGAGACCAATAATCTAAGAACACCGTGTTGTTTTAATGGAGAGAACCAAATTCTAGTTTTGCATCACTGTAATTTTGATATTAATACTAGTTCTTATCACCCAGTCTGGAGAGCAATGGTGCAATCTCTGCTCACTGCAACCTCCACCTCCAGGGTTCAAGCGATTCTCCTGTCTCAGCCTCTCAAGTAGCTGGGATTACAGGCACATGCACCACGCCCAGCTTATTTTTTGTATTTTTAGTAGAGATGGGGTTTCACCATGTTGGCCAGGCTGGTCTCAAACTCCTGACCTCAAGTGATCCACTTGCCTCCGCCTCCCAAAGTGCTGGGATTACAGGCGTGAGCCACCGCACCTGGTTGCTAATTTTTATTCTTAAAAAACGTATAATTACCTCCTAATCTTAGCCAGCTTGATCACACATAAAATTTCTTTCACAAGAGTCATCTGCCACAAACCTCCTACAACTCTCATATCCATTCACTTTTTGTCCTATACTTTCCTCTTCTCATTTTCGAAAAATCAGTCATTTCACTTTAGGACAAAAATTATTCTCTTTTTCCCTTATCAGAACAGAACATCCTCACATCTTACAGCTTTTCCTTAGCTTCCTTTGTATATTTCTTCTCCATGTATTTCTTTTTCTTACCTTCCTTGTATATTTTCATATAGAGTTTCCCCCTTATTGTTTCTAGTAATTATAGGTACATATATTAGATGTAGTAGGTACCTATATTATGTAATATACATACATATATTAGAATTCTTAACCCTGGCCAGGTGCAGTGGCTCACGCCTGTAATCCCAGCACTTTGGGAGTCCGAAGTAGGCAGATCACTTGAGGGCAGAAGTTTGAGACCATCCTGGCTAACACGGTGAAACCCCGTCTCTACTGAAAAAAATACAAAAAAACTAGCCAGGCAAGGTGGCGGACGCTTGTAGTCCCAGCTACTCGGGAGGCTGAGGCAGGAGAATGGCGTAAACCCGGGAGGCGGAGCTTGCAGTGAGCTGAGATCCGGCCACTGCACTCCAGCCTGGGCGACAGAGCAAGACTCCGTCTCAAAAAAAAAAAAAGAAAGAAAATCAGCTGGGCGTGGTGGCAGGCACCTGTAATCCCAGTTACTGGGGAGGCTGAGGCAGGAGAATCGCCTGAACCCGGGAGGTGGAGATTGCAGTGAGTTGAGACTGCGCCACTGCACTTCAGCCTGTGTGACAGTGCAAGACTCCGTCTCAAAAAAAAAAAAAAGAATTCTTAACCCTTAGTGACCTTAATTTCCATGGAAATTAGAAAGTAAGCCTTTGTGAATTGTGTGTCACACCAGCAATCTGTAGATTGGTAAATCTATGAACCATAATTTCTAGAAGCATGAGCTTTCTCATAGTACAATTTGTCAGTGAAGAACATGTTTATCAATGGTCCAAAATGTCTTTAGTCTCCCTGTGATAATAAACTGTAAAGGAGGCAAAATATCATTTATATCCCTTTAGGTTTTTTGTTTGTTTGTTTTGCGAGGCCTGAAAACTAAATTGTTGTTTGTACAGATTTCCCTCCTCCTCAACTTTCTATTCTTGATGCTAAGAGTGTTAAAACCGTCTGGTGGCTGAGCACGGTGGCTCACGCCTGTAATCCTAGCACTTTGGGAGGCTGAGGCCGGTGGAACACTTGACCTCAGGATTTCAAGACCAGCCTGGGCAACATGGTGAAACCTCTCTCTACAAAAAATACAAAAATTTGCTGGGTGTGATAGCTTGTGCCTGTAGTCCCAGATACTTGGCGGGGCTGAGGCGGGAGGATTGCTTGAGCCCGGGAGGCAGAGGTTGCCGTGAGCCGAGATCTTGCCACTTGCACTCCAGAGTAGGCGACAGAGACCCTGTTTCAAAAAAGTAATAATAAAACCTTCTGATATAGGAAGGACATCTTTTACCCGGGAATTTTATCTTACTTACATTCATTTAATTCACTTATTTTCAACACTTATGCTTGGATTGCCTATAAAGATTAGATAATAAACAACTTGTCATCATTTTGTTTTTCTTGCTAACAAATTTTATAATAAAAAGACAATATAAGCTTGTTTTACCAGTAAACCTAGATAGGAAATCATGCATCTGTACGATATTTAATCCCAAAAACTATGAAAACATGTCTGTTTTAATCAAACCAACAATATTCTTATTTGCCAAAGATTACCCAAGTCAGGTGAGCTGCAAAAGTATTTGAGGTAGTTCTTAATTTTCTGAGAGAATACTTCATTTATATAAGCACTTATTTTTCTTAAAGCCAACAAAATAGAGCTTTTTTATAATTTAATTTTGAAGCATTAAAAGGAGATAGAAACTATGATACCTATATCATACATACAGACATATATAAATGTAAACAGCAATGGATCTTATAGCTTTCATTTAAATATCTTAGCCATGTTCCGGGTACAATAATATAAAACTCCTGAATTTATTAAAGAATATCTGGATCCAAATTGTTCTTCTGGCCAAGGGAACAAGATTTCTTGCCCAAATGACTAAAGCTTTTGAATAAGATTTGTGAAGGGACTTTTAAGATTTTTTTTCATTTGATTTCTGTAAGGAACCTTATAAAGAGGCAATTTTTTATTCATTTAATCTTTTAGATGCCTCTGTATACCAATTAAAGAATGCATCCCATTGCTTTTGTGGCATTTTTGAACCTTTCTTTTCTAATGCACCTTGCAAGTGAACAGTTTTATGTAGGTCAAAACTTTCCCTCTGTGGCCACTGTAACTCTTAAGTTGTCGTCAGCAAAGTTAACCCATTTTTCCAAAAATACACATGTTCCTCATAATTATTGCTCATAAAGTTAGCCACTGTCCCAGAAAGTGGCATCTCAGACTCCTGGAGTCCCAGACTCCTTAGATTTGGAGGAACTCACTTTCAAAAGGCACCTGTCTGAGGCTTTTAACTGGATCCATTTCAGTAAATTATCAGATTTGATTTGCTCCTGGATCCAGTCCTGTCTAAGAATTGTTCAGATAAACTTGGAGAACTCAAAACACAAATTCCTGAAGCTCAGAATCTGAGATAGAACTCACCCATGACCTCCAATTGCTACAAGAGAACAATTGGCACAATGAGCCCTGTCAGGTACCCTTACTTGATCACTCAATGCTCCTAAGGGTCACCGGATTTCTACTTCAGGTCCCACTTCTGACACCAATCTGTTAAAAGAAAAGCTTTAGGCTAGGTGTGGTGGCTCACGCCTGTAATTCCAGCACTTTGGGAGGCCAAGGTGGGTGGATCACCTGAGGTCAGGAGTTCAAGACCAGCCTGGCCAACATGGTGAAACCCCGTCTCTACTAAGAATACAAAAATTAGCCAGACATGGTGGCGGGGGCACCTGTAGTCCCAGCTACTCAGGAGGCTGAGGCAGGAGAATTGCTTGAAGCCGGGAAGTGGTGGTTGCAGTGAACCGAGGTCTCACCATTGCACCCCAGCCTGGGGGCCAAGAGCGAAACTCCATCTCAAAAAAAAGAAAAAGAAAAAAGAAAAGCTTTAGACAAATTTAGCAGAGTTTATTTGAAAAAATAAGCAAATCATGAATTGAGCAGCATCCTAAACTAGTAAAGACTTGGCTGAGCATTGTGGCTCACACCTGTAATCCCAGCACTTTGGGAGGCTGAGGCAGGCAGATCACCTGAGGTCAGGAGTTCAAGACCAGCCTGGCTAACATGGTGAAACCTCATTTCTACTAAAAATAGAAAATATTAGCTGGGCATGGTGGCACACACCTGTAATCCCAGCTACTCAGGAGGCTGAGGCAGGAGAATGGCTTGAACCCGGGAGGTGGAGGTTGCAGTGAGCCAAGATTACACCATTGCAGTCCCGCTTGGGCAACAAGAGTGAAAGTCCATCTCAAAAAAAAAAAAAAAAAAAAAAAACACCTAAACCAGTAAAGGCTCGAAGAACTCCACCTGACTATGTGGTCAAGTAGTACTTACAGACAGAAAAAAAAGTAACATGTAGAAACAGCCTATTTACAACTTGAAATTTGCCTTATCTGGACAGGTCTAAGCAGTCTGCGATTGGCTGAAAGCTCAGTTGCAGTGATTGGCTGACACTCAGCTACTTGTTACAAGAAATTCTCATGTCAGGTTTGTTTACATATTAAGCTGGGTGTCAGTTCACTATGTATGGAGGCAGCTTTAGGCCAAATTTAATCTAATTTAACACCTCCAGCTTGAAAGACAAAACTAAACCAAATCAACAAAGAAACAGAAAAAAGAAAATTCAATGATTTATGTGCATGCATAACTTTGATAAAAATAAAAATGATAATTCTTTAAATTGGCAACTAGAAAATAGATAACTATATCCTCAGGTAACAGATGTCTCCAGGTGGATGAGATTGTGGGTGGTTTTTCTTGTTGTTGATATTTTCTGTGCATCTCTAAAAAAACATCTAATGCTTTGCAAAGAATATAAGAAACAGATTAGTACATTGGTGGCCTTGGAGGAAACAATCTCAATAAAACATGTGTTTATAAATGAATGTATTCCCCCATCCCTTTCCAAAAATGTTCATAGGTGTAGTTATAGTAAAAAGTAAGAGGCAGTCTTGTCAGAGCCAGTAAAGTAACCCACCATCCTGGTTTGCCCAAGACCAAGCAGTTTCCCAAGACGCTGGACTTTCAATGCTAAAACCAGAGACATCCCATCCATACTGGAAGAGCTGATCACTCTAGTCCGTGTAATTGGCAAAGACTCTCCATATCCCTTGGTTCCTATGAGTCTCAAATCCACCCGGTGAGGTCCAGGTGGGCCAGTGGATGGTCGCCTCAATTTCAGAAGAGAGGCAGTTAAGGCTCAGGGAAGCTCCCTATCCCTGACCCAGAAAAAGCCTTAAGAGAAAGAGGTCTTTTAAACTATGTGCATATATCACTTTGATAAAATTAAAAATTAGTTTTAAAAAAGAGTGAGGGCCGGGCGCGGTGGCTCATGCCTGTAATCCCAGCACTTTGGGAGGCCGAGGCTGGCAGATCATGAGATCAAGAGATCGAGACCATGCCGGCCAACATGGTGAAACCCCGTCTCTACTAAAAATACAAAAAGTAGCTGGGCGTGGTGGTGCGCACCTGTAGTCCCAGCTACTAGGGGGGCTGAGGCAGGAGAATCGCTTGAACCCGGGAGGTGGAAGTTGCAGTGAGCCAAGATGATACTACGACACTCCAGCCTGGGCAACAGAGTGAAACTCTGTCTCAAAAAATAAATAAATAAATAAAGAGTAGGAATCCAGAATGGTAGAAAGAAAATCAGCCTGGGAGGGATGAACTGCAAAGGACCATGAGGTAACATGGGAGCAGTTTTGCGGGTGTATACAACTGTCAAAACTCACTGATTGTACACTTTAAATGGGCACAATTTTTTGTTGCTCTTAAATTATGCCTCAATTAGAGAGAGAGAGAGAGAATATAAGGAAATGGGAGCAGTCATGGCATTCTTGGAGAACTCACACCTGGGACAACAACTTCTCATTTGTGTATTTGGTCTCTCACCTCCTCACCTGTCTTCCACTCCACCCCTATCTCTGGTGGAACGTCTCTCTAGCTAAGCCATCTTCCTCAAGAGAGCCCCGTTCTCTGTGGGGCTGCCACAGCACTAAACTGTTCTCTCTGTCCCCAGGACTCCAACCTGTCTGTGCACACAGACAACCCGGACCTCACTCCCTGCTTCCAGAACTCCCTGCTGGCCTGGGTGCCCTGCATCTACCTGTGGGTCGCCCTGCCCTGCTACCTGCTCTACCTGCGGTACCATGGTCGTGGCTACATCATCCTCTCCCACCTGTCCAGGCTCAAGACGGTCAGTGGCCCAGGGATCTCCTACCGATGGGGCTGGGCCCTGGGGATTCTGTTTATATTTTTTAATTAAATTAAATTAATTAATTAATTAATTTAGAGACAGTCTCACTCTGTCGCCCAGGCTGGAGTGCAGTGGCATGATCTTGGCTCACTGCAACCTCTGCCTTATGGGTTCAAGTGATTCTCCTGCCTCAGCCTCCTGAGTAGCTGGGATTACAGGCATGTGCCACCACGCCCAGCCAATTTTTGTATTTTTAGTAGAGATGGGGTTTTGCCATGTTGGCCAGGCTGGTCTCCAACTCCTGACCTCAGGTGATCCGCCTCCCAAAGTGCTGGGATTGCAGATGTGAGCCACTGTGCCCAGCCAGGATTCTGCTTTTAACGAGGCCCTCTCCCACCTCCTCGGCTGGACTAGGTTACCCAGTCTCACCTGACCTGCTTGGGGCCATGGGAATGTGACAACTGAGAGTATATACAGCCAGCTGACATATTCCTCACTTGGGAAAGTTTAAGCAAGTTCAGCAACACTCTCCCCACCCCAAACAAGCTTCTGGCCAGCTCCATTCCCGGACCTCAGTGCCAGTCCCAGGCAGGTCTAGTGGATTCTGGCGGCTTCAGGTACAAAGACCCCTTCCCAGTGAGGACTGTCCTTACCTCTGGGGATGGGGATTCCAATCTGTGCTCTCTTCACAGGTCCTGGGCGTCCTGCTGTGGTGCGTCTCCTGGGCGGACCTTTTTTACTCCTTCCATGGCCTGGTCCACGGCCGGGCCCCTGCCCCTGTTTTCTTTGTCACCCCCCTGGTGGTGGGGATCACCATGGTCAGTGTGGGGCCCTGGGAAAGTGGATGGGGGAGGTCTCCAGTGGGTTGTGGACTGTGATAAGGAAACTGTGGGCTCTGAAGAGAGGGCTGGACATGTTGGGAGTGGGAAGAAGAAGGGGGAGGCCCCAGAAACTTCTGGTCATGTGGGATGGGGAGAAATGGAGGCAGGTCCAGATGTGTGTGTTCTGCCCGGGCCTCCCTGCCCTCCCTGCACAGCTGCTGGCCACCCTGCTGATACAGTATGAGCGGCTGCAGGGCGTACAGTCTTCAGGGGTCCTCATTATCTTCTGGTTCCTGTGTGTGGTCTGCGCCATCGTCCCCTTCCGCTCCAAGATCCTTTCAGCCAAGGCAGAGGTAAGGTCGGGGGAGAGGGGAACCTGCCAGGTTTAGCCCTGATAGGAGGGTGACCTCAGCGTTCAAAGTCACTGCTGGATCCCAGGTCCCTCCCGGAGGCTTCAAGTAAAAACACAATTGTGTTGTTGTCCACTTGCCGCATTTCTACCTGGAAGCAGGCTGAGGAGGGGCACCAGTGTAACACAGGAATGAGCAAAGACGCCACCACTGTTGGACCGTCATGTGAGGGTAGGGGGCTGTTCCACAGCACCCACCCAGCAAGTGCAATGTCTGACGTGGGTGTCAGTCAGCGTCCCTGTAATGAACACATGCATGCAGACACGTGTGAAGAGTTCTGGCTTACCTAGAGGTCCCATTAGCACGTTCCCTTCCTTTCTTCCCGCCTCCCTCAGTTCCTGGCCTTCCTCTTGATCTTCAGTGGCCGCGATGTTGGGCTGGTGGGATGGAACACTGCGGGCCAACCTAGTGCCTCCCATTTCTCCATCTCAGCGGGAAGCAGGCAAGGAGAGTAGCTAAGAACATGGGCCCTGAACAACCCAATTGCTCCCCGTGTGGACTCGGGCAGGTCGCTGAAACCTTTGGAGCCTCATTTCCTTAATTGCAGAAAGGGCACTGTGGGCTGTCCTGCCTGTAGGCTGGTGTCCCAGTTAGACAAGTTCCTGTAGTTAAGGTGCGGGCACCACACCTGGCACAGGTGACGCACCTGGTCCTCGCTGAACCAGAGCCCCCTTGTGATCCTTCCCCATCTCTCAGAGTCCTCTGAGTGGGGACCTCTGAGTGGGGACCCCCAGGTACTGCCTTCTGCCCCCGAGGAGCCTGATGCCCCAGGGGATCCTGCAGGGCAGGGGCTGCAGGCCCAGGCTTTTCCAGTGCTTCTGACGCCCTCCACTCTCCCACCCAGGGCGAGATCTCAGACCCCTTCCGCTTCACCACCTTCTACATCTACTTTGCCCTGGTACTGTGTGCCCTCATCTTGGCCTGCTTCAGGGAGAAACCTCCACTTTTCTCCGCAAAGAATGTCGACCCTGTGAGTTTGCCATGGAGGATGCGGGGGCTCCATAGCTCATTCTTCAGCCCAGCTCTGACCAGCAGCCCCAAACCCCTCTAGCTCCTTTAAAAGTGGGAGAGAGGTCATCTCCACAATCTGTAAACTGGGTCTTGGAGCAGGAAGGAACAAGGGTCCCCTCCATTTCCCTACTCTGCTTTGAGAGGGTGGTGGGCAGCACTCCTGATTCCCCCATCCTATTGTCTCGCCTTCTAGAATCCCTACCCTGAGACCAGTGCTGGCTTTCTCTCCCGCCTGTTTTTCTGGTGGTTCACAAAGTGAGTTGGCTCTTCCACCAGCCCGGGCCAGAGGGAGGGGAGGGATAGAAGGTGAGATGGAGGAAGGGGAGGCAGGCCAGCAGTTTAGGGACCTGGCTGGCCACCTACCCCACTCCCCACTGCAGTGGGCACGGGTCAGATGAGGGTGGGGAAGTGGTCCGGGAGGGCGGCCGAATGCAGAGGCCTGGCCTGGCCCAGCGCCACCCCCAGGCTACAGGCCAGCTCTGCATCTGGCAGGCTGTGGGGACAGGCCCAGGAGGCTAGAAGAAGACTATCATTAGTTCTGAGCTCTTCTGTTTGTGATAAACTTGCAGCCTGTCATCTCCTTGGCTGCCCCTCAGAGCGGCTTGAGCAGGATAATTGTGTCTGTGACCTGGGTGACTGCTCATTAACCCCACAGCACTGAGGAAGCACCCGAGGCTGGGGCCGAATCTCCCAGGCCTTGTCCTCACCCAGGGCCCCAGCCAGAGTGGATTCCATCACCAGGGCCTGAGGCGGAGAAGAGATGGGGCAGCTGGGGAGGAGGAGGAGAAGGTGGTAGTGGTAGGAACTTGGGAGGGAGAGCAAGTGACCTCCAGCCTGTTCACTGAGGAAATGAAGGAGACACCTTTCATGGTCACAGTGCCCCAGGGAGACCCTCCTTTCTGGAGACCCTGGGGCCCTGGAGACACCGGCCCTTGGCTCCAGGCTGCTAAACCCTGACCCTCTGCGGGGCTGCCTGCGGGCTTCACCTCTCCGCAGGATGGCCATCTATGGCTACCGGCATCCCCTGGAGGAGAAGGACCTCTGGTCCCTGAAGGAGGAGGACAGATCCCAGATGGTGGTGCAGCAGCTGCTGGAGGCATGGAGGAAGCAGGAAAAGCAGGCAGCAGAGTGAGGCCCTCCCCTGCCCGCAGCCCCACCACCCAGCCCCTTCGCTTACCCCAGGTCTCCTGCAGATGGCGCTGGTAGACCTGGGAGGGTGGCATTCCTGGGGTGGGGAGCGGAGCAGGACCAGGTGATTTCTTGACAGCCTCAGGACCATTCTATGGGAAGCTTAGGCCTGGAAGGGGCTAGTTCTCCCAGCTCTGGGGGCGGGGGGCAGGAGAAGGGCTGGCACTTTGGAGCACCCACTCCATCCCAGGTCCCATCCTAAGCATATAAATGAACTCAATTTTTCAACAGCCCTAAAGGGTAGGTTCTAGTGTCCCTGTGTTACAGATGGGGACAATGGGGCTGGGTGTGATGGCCCACACCTGTAATCCCAACACTTTGGGATGCCAAGGCAGGAGGATTGCTTGAGTCCAAGAGTTCAAGATGAGCCTGGGCAATATAGTGAGACTTTGTCTCTACAAAAAGTAAACGAAATGAGCCAGGCATGGTGGCGTGCACCTGTAGTCCCAGCGACTTGAGAGGCTGAGGTGGGAGGATCATTTGAGCCCAAGAGGTCAAGGCTGCAGTGAGCTGAGATTGTGCCACTGTACTCCAGTCTGGGCAATAGAGTGAGACCTTATCTCAACAACAACAGAAACAGATGGAGACACCGAAGCACAGAAATGTAACAGAGGACCTCCCAGGGTCCCCAAGTTGGTGGTGACAGAGCTGGAATCCACATGGAGCTGGCTGGCCTCAGAGGTCCTCCTCATATCACTGCACTACCCTGCCTGACTGAAAGGGCTGATTCCAGGGTCAGGAGCCAGCACACCCCTGCCAATTCTGCCTCCTCCTGTCCGGAGGCAGGGGCTGAATGAGATGATCTCCCCCTGAGGGGTCTTCCCACTGGCAGCCTCCTATCAAGGACCACAAACCTGTCTCTGGCCAACTGCCTCGTCACGGGAGCTGGGGCTCAGCATCATCCTTCCCCACCCAATTCTGACCCCAGGATTGAACCCTCCCTCCTCCCATCCACAATCCAGGCCTAGGAGTTCAATGTTTGCTCAGCCTGGAGCTTCCGGTTGTCACCAGCTGTTGGAGGAAACTGGGCCTGGGTGTGGTTAGCAGTATCCTGGCTTCCATAGCTTGGAGCCTCCAGGAAGACCTATGGGCCCCCAGTCTGCCTGCTGCACCCCCTCTCAGTCCCTCCATGCCACTCCACCCACTTCCTGTTCAGCTGCCCCGTGGCTGTGCCACCAGCCATCCTCGATCTTATCTCCCCTTCCCTTTTGGCATTCTCCCTGGAGCCAGCACTGGGGAGGCAAGGAGAGGCCAGACGCAGGAGGATAGCTGGGTTTTAGAGCCCTTGTGGTAGCAGTCTGGCCACCCCTTCAGATGCCCTCTGGCAGCTGAGGACAGAGTCACTTGTGCAATTCTTATGCTGTCTATCCCCCTCCCAGCTCTGAGAGCCAAGAAAACAGCTCCCTCCTCCTCCTCACTCCTAGCCAACCCAGCCTAGCCCTTGGCTTCCTGGAGACCCTGTCCCCATTCCTAACCCATTGCTTCTTCCTCCCCGGACCAGACACAAGGCTGCAGCGGCACCTGGGAAAAATGCCTCCAGCGAGGACGAGGTGCTGCTGGGTGCCCGGCCCAGGCCCCGGAAGCCCTCTTTCCTGCGGGCCCTGCTGGCCACCTTCGGCTCCAGCTTCCTCATCAGCGCCTGCTTCAAGCTGATCCAGGACCTGCTGTCCTTCATTAATCCGCAGCTGCTCAGGTCTGTCCACCCTCCGGCTCGCTACAGCCCTACCCTGGGCAGCAGGGCTGGCTGGCTGGCCCAGAGGAAGGAACAACGTACAGTGAAAAGAAGCCCAGACCAGGAACCAGGGAGGCTAGTTCCACTTTCCATATGACCCTTGGCAAGAGGCATTACCTGACTTGTTTCCTCACTCACATTCAACTTAGAATTGCTGTGCATATCCTATGTGCCAGACACCCTGGTGCATACGTTAACAAGCATTGGGTCTTTAAACCTTCCCAACAATCCTATGTGGAATTGCCCCATTCCCATGTCACAAATGAGAAAGCAGGAACTCAGAGAGGTGAACTGACTTGGCCAAGGGCACACAGCAAAGAAGGAATCGGGTCTGAGTCTAGGACTCTGAGCTCCGACTGCGGTGCTCTGTCCTCACCATTAGGCTCTAACATCTGTCTTGGCAGTGGCTTGGACTAGAATGAGCTCTCAAATGAGAGGGTGGGAAGGAGAGCTGCCGGGAGCTGAGTCCCCACCTCCTTGCCCCTCCGTGCATGCATTAATTTGTTCGGCAAACACTTATTGAACCTCCAGGGTACCAGAATGGTGCTCGATGCTAGGGATCTGAGGTCAATAAGACAGGGTCCTGAGGTCTTATGGGAGAAACCAGCATGTAAATCAATTAGAATTCAGTGGGGGGCGGAAGTGTTCTCAGGTGTCTGGAAAACCCCCGGAGGGGCAAAGAAGCCAGCCTGGGATGGAGCAGGGAGCGCCCACTGGCTCGGGGATCAAAAAAATTTGGAGAGACAAGTAGGTGAAGAAATGGGAGAAAGTTCAGCCTCAGCTTAGTCACAAAGCCGTGAAACAGCATGACTCAGGTGTTTCTGAGTGGCAGAGGAAATGGCAACGAGAGAGAGGGGCAGGAAAACAGAGAGAGGGAGAGCTAAGGATATCCTTGGAAGATCTGAGCCAGGGAGGGGCATCTGGCTTCAAGGATCTCCTGCCAGGAGTGTGGGGGATGTAGGGCAGGGTGGCTGGATGGAAGCGGGCCAACCCGGTCAGATGGAGTCCAGGCCAGGAATGAGACAAGCATTCAGGAGCTATTCGGGAGATGGGCGTGTGTGCCAGAGAGACAGAGGAGTGCCAGGCAACCTGGGTGCTGGCCTGGGTAACTGGAGGATGATGGATCTTCTGCTGAGATGATGGGCTCAGTGAGAGGAGGAAGCTGGGCATGGGGCAAGGTGGTGGATGGAGTCTGGTCACGTTGGGCCAGCTAGCTGGAAGTCCAACTCTTGAGTCCAAGAGTTTGAGACCAGCCTGAGCAACTCTGTCTTTACAAAAAAAAAAAAAGTGAAAATATTAGCCAGGCCTGGTGGCACATGCCTAGAGTCAGTCCTAGCTACTCAAGAGGCTGAGGTGGGAAGACTGCTTGAGCCTGAGAGGTTGAGGCTGCCATGAGCTGTGATGGCGCCACTGCACTCGAGTCTAGGTGACAGAGAGAGACCCTGTCTCAAAAAAAAAAGAAAGAAAGAAAGAAAGAGAGACACCAGTCACTGGGCACTGGTCTGGGGCCACTGGGGCCCACCCTACTCCAATATGACCTCCTCACCAAATGAGGCCACCTTCACAGATACCAGGGGTTGGGAGCTGAACATGCCTTTTTGGAAGACACAACTCAAGCTATCACAGAAGGGGAGGCCTGGCTATGGTTATGGCTGGAGGGCTCCATGGGGTCGACAGGAGAGTGTCCCAACGATGAAGAGACTCGGTCATGTCAACAGGTGAAAGTGTAGAGCTTCCAGCAGAGGTGGCCAGGATGAAGCTCAGAGGCAGAGGGGGCAACAGCGCAGCAAGTTCCTGAGGAGGCAGAGGAAGGCCAGGGCTCGAGGGCAGGGACATCCTCCAACAGCCTGAGCACCAGAAAAAGGAGGACAAGCCACTAGAGGGCAGTTCGTGGGTGGCAAGGAGTTTGTGAGTGGCAGGGAGTCCTCAATGGATGGCTAAGCAAGAAGGCAGGTAGCTGCTGAGAGAGGTGGGAGGCTGGGACAGGCCTGAAGGGAAGAGAAGAGAGGTGAAGAAGGCCCCAAGATCGGGGGCGGATTAGGGACCCAGAGAAGGTCCCTAGGCAGTGCTGGGAGCCACTGAGGTTGGAAAGGTGGATTTGTGCAGTGAGAGTCTTTGTGGTCATATGGCAGAATCTAGAGCCCCCAGCAGCCTAGGAGAAGGAGCAGGGAAGTCCAATCAATGGAAACGTGGCATTTCTTCCCGCCATATGTCAGGAGGTAAGAAGGCAGGCAGGTGAGGCTGGTAGTGAGAGCATGATAGATAGGGTGTGCAGCAGGGTCCGTGGTGGATAGAGAAGGAGGCGAAGGCAGAGTGGAGCTAGGTCGTCATGGTCTTGAGGCAGTACTGGGTTGGCCCTCCCTGGCCCAAGGGGTTGGAGGGGGTGGAGGTTTCAGAGGCCGGGGGTGCAGTGGAGACTGTGGGTAAGAGCAAAGGGCAGCAAAGGAGGGAGCAGCCATGGGGGGAGCACTGCCCACCTCACCCCACTCTCCTCCCCACAGCGTCCTGATCAGGTTTATCTCCAACCCCATGGCCCCCTCCTGGTGGGGCTTCCTGGTGGCTGGGCTGATGTTCCTGTGCTCCGTGATGCAGTCGCTGATCTTACAACAGTATTACCAGTGCATCTTCGTGACTGGGCTGAAGTTTCGTACTGGGATCATAGGTGTCATCTATAGGAAGGTCAGCTGGAGCAGGACCCAGGGGAGAGGCTGGCCCTGGGCAGCTTGCAAGATGCTCGCAGCCAAGTCCACCCATCTACTGTCTACCTGCAGGCTCTGGTTATCACCAATTCAGTCAAACGTGCGTCCACCGTGGGGGAAATTGTCAACCTCATGTCAGTGGATGCCCAGCGCTTCATGGACCTTGCCCCCTTCCTCAACCTGCTGTGGTCAGCACCCCTGCAGATCATCCTGGCGATCTACTTCCTCTGGCAGGTAACTCTCCAACCCTGACCTCTGCCCCCTTCCTCTGACCTTGCTGCAGAAGTGGCAAGAGAGGATTATTGTGGAACTGGGCGCATGGCACATGCTTGTAGGCCCAGCTACTCAGACGGCTGAGGCAGGAGGATCACTTGAGCCCAAGAGTTCTGGCTGCAGTGTGCCACGATTGTGCCTGCGAATAGCCACCGCACTCCAGCCTGGGCAACATAGCAAGACCTCCTTGTATCTAAAAAGAAAGAAAAAAAAACAAAAGAAAAAGAAAAAGAAAGAGGGTTATTCTGGGTTAGCAGAGGGGGTATAGAATTGACACAAGAGCTGGCCAGGCACAGTGGCTCATGCCTGTAATCCCAGCATTTTGGGAGGCCAAGACAGGTGGATCACAAGGTCAGGAGTTCAAGACCATCCTGGCCAGGATGGTGAAACCCCGTCTCTACTAAAAATACAAAAATTAGCCAGATGCGGTGGTGGGTGCCTGTAGTCACAGCTACTCAGGAGGCTGAGGCAGGAGAATCGCTTGAACCCGGGAGGCAGAGGTTGCAGTGAGCTGAGATCGTGCCACTGCACTCTAGCCTGGGTGACAGAGCAAGACACTGTCTCAACAAAAAAAAAAAAAAAAAAAAAAAGAATTGACACAAGAGCTTCCCTAGGCATTGGTGGGGATGGAGGAATAGGACTTCGAGGATGCTGATGTCTGCAACAGAATCTTCCCAGCATCTGTTGCTATCCTTCCCGCAGAAGCCGGGGAGGAAAGAAAGACTTGGAGGGAGGTGGGTGTGACTCTGGCTGTCATCATCTATATTTGCCTTCTGTGTGTCTGGACACCCTTCTATGTCTGCTGTCTGTCCCTGTCGTCGTTCTCTAATGGCTAGCTGCTTCTACAAATGTTGTGGTCATTCTGAATTTCTGTTTGGCCACCCGCCATCTTTTGCTTCCTGCCCATCTACACATTTCAAGTCAACAGGCCTCTGTTTGTCTGTTGGGTTCTCTCTGTAGACTTTGGTAATCTGTCCCTATGTGTCATCTATCCACCGGTGTCTCCTCAGAACCTAGGTCCCTCTGTCCTGGCTGGAGTCGCTCTCATGGTCTTACTGATTCCACTCAACGGAGCTGTGGCTGTGAAGATGCGTGCCTTCCAGGTAGGTGCTGTCCAGGGTGCATCCTCCTGCCTGGAGCACCTGGCTGGCTGCCTGGGGGAAGGTGTCCACTAACCTTGGGGCCTCCCAGCTACCTTGCTTCCTGAGTATGGATGGCTACTAGCCACTTGCAGAAACCATAGCTTGCTCTTCCCTCACAACTCTCAGAGGGTTTTACTGACATTCTCATTTTGTAGCAGAAGAACCAATGCTTAGAGAAATAATGGCAGTCCAGAATCAGGCAGGGCTGGGACTTGAACCCGAGTATCCTGGTCTGATGAGGAGTTTTCTCACTGCACTGTGCTAATCATGAATAGCCAGTCACTCAGTCTACTATTTGCAAACATTTATTAAAGTGTATTTTGTCTTTTTTTTGACACAGAGTCTCGCTTGGTCACCCAGGCTGGAATGCAGTGGCATGATCTCGGCTCACTGCAACCTCTGCCTCCCGGGTTCAAGTGATCCTCCCGCCTCAGCCTCCCTAGTAGCTGGGACTACAGGCACATGCCACCCGGCTTACTTTTTTTTTTTTTTTTTAAGTAGAGATGGGGTTTCATCACGTTGGCCAGGCTGGTCTCAAACTCCTGACCTCAGGTGATCCGTTAATCTTAACCTCCCAAAGTGCTGGGATTATAGGTATGAACCATCATACCTGGCCTATTGAAGTCTAGTAGCTTCCCACTGCCCATAGGAAAAATGACAAACTCCCTAAGAATACCCAGCAGGCTTCTGCTTACCTTGCAAGTCCTCACCCCCTGGGGAATGGCCAAGTTCCAGCCAGTCTGGCCTTGTTTCTTTTCTCCACAGCACCAAGCTCAGGGTACCTCTGGGGCCACCACATACACTGTTCCCTCTGCCTGGAATGCTTGTCATCCCCCTCCTTGCCTGTCTAACTCCTTTCCTTCCCTTCCCTTTCGTCATTAAAGTCACTTCCTCGGCTGGGCACGGTGACTCATGCCTGTAATCCCAGAGCTTTGGGAGGCCAAGGCAGGTGGATCATCTGAGATTGGGAGATTGAGACCAGCCAGACCAACATGGAGAAATCCTGTCTCTACTAAAAATACAAAATTAGCCAGGTGTGGTGGCACATGCCTGTAATCCCAGCTACTCTGGAGTCTGAGGCAGGAGAATCCCTCGAACCCAGGAGGCGGAGGTTGTAGTGAGCCTAGATCGTGCCATTGCACTCCAGCCTGGGCAACGAGAGCGAAACTCCATCTCAAAAAACAAAAGTAACTTCCTCCAGAGGCCCACCCTGACTGCCCAGTCTCAGTCTAAGTTAGTTTCCCTGCCACCACCTCATTACTTTCTTACAGGATCCTGTGATTTCCCATCAGAACACACATAATGCTTAATAATTAAGCATTTATTCAGACCATTGTTTGCTTATTGTATGCCTCCCCCATCAGACCATCAGCTGTATGATGGTAGGGGCCTTGTCTGAATTCACTGTGACAAATTCCACATGTAGCCCATGGCCTGGCACATAGTAGGCACTCCATAAATGGGGGTTGAGTGAATACATTAATCTGGTGTGCCACACCTTGGGCTAAGGTCTCGGAGAACAAAGAGAAATAAACAGCCCATCCCTTCAGGAAGCTCACAGTCTGATTAGAGAAACATATGTAAAGGAATGGTTATGGAACTAAAGGAACGTGCGATGTGCTTTAGAAACCCAGGGAAGCGGACCAGGTGTGGTGGCTCACACCTGTAATCCCAGCACTTGGGGAGGCCAAGGTGGGAGGATCACATGAGGCCAGAAGTTTGAAACCAGCGTGGGCAACATAGTGAGACCTTGTCTCTACAAAAAAAATTTAAAAATTAGCTGGGCATGGTGGTTCATGCCTGTAGTTCCAGCTACTCAGGAAGCTGAGACAGGAGGATCAAAGGAGCCCAGGAGTTTGAGGCTGCAGTGAGCTGTGATAGTACCGCTGCAGTCCAGCCTGGGCAACACAGTGAGATGCCATCTCTAAAATAAACAATAATAGCAATAATAAGAAGAAGAAAAAGAAGAAGTAGGAGAAGAAACCCAGGGCAGGGGACAGAGGATGCTGCCTGGGGAGGTCAGTGCAGTGGCACTGAGGGTGGAGCTGGATCTCATCAGGCAGAGGACACAGGGAGGCAGTGGCCGTGCATTCCAGGCCAAGGCACAGCACAGACCCAGCAAGGAGGTGTGAGAAGGAACAGTGGGCAGCGTGGAATGGCTGCAATGGATAAGACTGGATGGAAGGTAGGACCCTGTGGGCAGGAGGTCAGGGGAGGGAGCAGGTGCATCACTGCCACTCTTTCTGCCCGCACAGGTAAAGCAAATGAAATTGAAGGACTCGCGCATCAAGCTGATGAGTGAGATCCTGAATGGCATCAAAGTCCTGAAGCTGTACGCCTGGGAACCCAGCTTCCTGAAGCAGGTGGAGGGCATCAGGCAGGGTGAGCTCCAGCTGCTGCGCACGGCGGCCTACCTCCACGCCATATCCACCTTCACCTGGATGTGCACCCCCTTCCTGGTGAGGCTCGGCACTGGGCTGGGTCCCTGCCTCCAGGGTTCTAGGTGCCCAGGCATGTCAGGACTCCACCCTGACACCACCGCCATGCTGCTCAGGTGACCCTGATCACCCTCTGGGTGTACGTGTATGTGGACCCAAACAATGTGCTGGACGCCGAGAAAGCCTTCGTGTCTGTGTCCTTGTTTGATATCTTAAGACTTCCCCTCAACATGCTGCCCCAGTTAATCAGCAACCTGACTCAGGTAACCCTGGGTAGGGCTGGGGGCTCTTCTGGAGTTGAAACAGGTTTTTGGGGTCAGGGAAGGGTCATTTAGGGCAAGGGATAATCAGGGGGAGTTACTGGATTCAGGGAAGGTCGCTAGCATTATGAGGAGCTATTCAAGGTTGAATGAGGTCATTAAGGTCAGGGGTCAATTGGAGTCACAGGTGGTCAGGTCGGGTCTCTAGAAACCTGAGTTCTGTAGATAGCTTCCTGTTACCAGCCCGGACTTTCTCTTTGGGCAGTGGGAGCCATGGAAGACTCAGTCGTGGGAGGGACGCCAGTGCTAGTGTCTGGGCCCTCAGGGGGTCCTGCCTAGCCCAGGACGCTGGGGACAGGGTGTGGGTAGGGGGTGGGGGTTGGGAAAGTACAATCTCTAGGGCTGACTCACATCCTCCTGCAGACCAGTGTGTCTCTGAAACGGATCCAGCAATTCCTGACTCAAGATGAACTTGACTCCCAGTGTGTGGAAAGAAAGACCATCTCCCCAGGTCTAGAGAGCCCCTGGCTGGGCTGCCTGCCTCAGTCCTAACCCCAGAAAAACCTCTGTTTCAAGCTTTTCCATTGTTCTCTCCTGACCCCTTTTCTTCTTCCTCTGTTCACATCTGCTTTGACTCTGTGACCTCCTTCTCCCTTTTCTGGGTTCTCTGCTCTCCTCTGCCCTCCCCCACAGGGCTCCCCACATCCCTTTCTTCCTCCCTTCTCCCAAGGATCCCTTCCCCATGGCCCAGGCTCATCCCCTGTCCTCCTTTCCCCTGCCCCTCAGCCTCCCTGCCGGCTACCCCATCCCTTGGGCTCCCTCCCTGATCCTGCCCACGTTGGTCCTCTCAGGCTATGCCATCACCATACACAGTGGCACCTTCACCTGGGCCCAGGACCTGCCCCCCACCCTGCACAGGTACCAGCTTCTCCCACTACCTTCCCAGCTGCCCACAGTGGGCCGGAAGTTCAGATCAATAGCAGCACCCTGCAAAGCCTTTGACCAAGAATGCAGGAAGAGCTTCAGCTTGCCAGGGTGGTGTCTGGAAGGGAGGAGGGCTTGGTTCTCCAGGTGGAGGGTTGGAGACCAAAATCCTGATCCCTGCCTCTAACTGGACTCCTGGGGTCCTTGCCCCCAGCCTAGACATCCAGGTCCCGAAAGGGGCACTGGTGGCCGTGGTGGGGCCTGTGGGCTGTGGGAAGTCCTCCCTGGTGTCTGCCCTGCTGGGAGAGATGGAGAAGTTAGAAGGCAAAGTACACATGAAGGTGAGAGAAGCAGGGGCTCCTGGGCAGGGTGTGGGGCTCAGCCAGGCCTTGGGCAAGCCCCGAGGTAAATTTCTCCTGTGGCCAGGGCTCTGTGGCCTACGTGCCCCAGCAGGCATGGATCCAGAACTGCACTCTTCAGGAAAACGTGCTTTTCGGCCAAGCCCTGAACCCCAAGCGCTACCAGCAGGCTCTGGAGGCCTGTGCCTTGCTAGCTGACCTGGAGATGCTGCCTGGTGGGGACCAGACAGAGATTGGAGAGAAGGTACAGAGTCTTCTTCTATCCGTAAGGGGCTAGTCCATAGAGCTGCCTGCCTCAACCCAGCCCAGGTCCATATATTCATCCCTTCATTCACACACTGGTGTAACGTTATGCCCAACTCTGTGCCAGGCACTGAGGAAACAGATCTATTAGCAAATCTGTTTAGTGAACAAGTAGGGGCTACTGAATATTCTAGGAGCCAGGCTGAAGGCCTGTGCAGGGTACAGGGAGGGCGCAGCAGGGAGCCTACATAAGGAAGAGCATCACTTTTGTTTTCCCTTCTGAAATAAGGCCTCACTCTGTTACCCAGGATGGACTGCTGTGGTGAGATTATGGCACGCTGCAGCTTGAAACTCCTGGGCTCCAGCGATCCTTTAGCCTCAGCCTCCCGAGTAGCTGGGACCACAGGCACATGCCACATACCCAGCTAAATTTTAATTTTTTTTTTAGAGACAGCATCTTGCTATGTCACCCAGGCTGGCCTTGAACTCCTGGGCTCAGGAGATCCTCCCACCTTGGCCTGCCAGAGTACTGGGATTACAGGCATAAGCTGCTGCACCTGGCTGAGCGTCACTTTTTTTTTTTTTTCTAGACAGAGCCTTGCTCTGTCACCCAGGCTGGAGTGCAGTGGTGCGATCATGGCTCACTGCAACCTCCACCTCCCGGGTTCAAGCAATTCTCATGTCTCAGCCACCTGAGTAGCTGGGATTACAGGTGTGCACCCCCACACTTGGCTAATTTTTGTATTTTTAGTAGAGACGGGGTTTTGCCATCATGGCCGGTCTGGTCTTGAACTCCTGGCTTCAAGTGATTCCCCTGCCTCAGCCTCTCAAAGTACTGGAATTATAGGTATGAACACCATGCCCAGCCTTGAGCATCACTTTTGAGCTCAATTTTAACAACTGAGGATGAGTTGCTTCTCATTTATCTATTCATTCATTCACCATGTATTTATGAAGCACCCACTCTATCCTGGGAAATAGTATACAGTAGTGAATACTAAAATACCAGGCTAAAATCTCTACCTTCATATAGCTCACATTCTTGTGGCAGGAAGAGATAATAAGAAAGATAAATAAGTACAATATATAATATGTTAGATAAATGCTCAATGGGAAAAATAAAGCAGGGAAGGAATACGGGAATGCCTGCAGGGTTGAATTAGTGAAGTAGCTTGGGAAATCCTCACTGAGAATCAGAGAACTCAACAAAGAGACCAAGTGAGCCTCGTCAGGAGCCAGGAAGCTCTGTCTGGGGCAGGAACCCTGTGGGGGATCTTGGAGTTCTCTGGCATGACTGGGGGTTGGGAAATGGAGGGAAAAGATAAGGAGAGGCAGAACCCTGATTACCTTGGTTAAGATTTTGGCCTTTACTCTAAAAAACGTGGAACATTGGGGAAAGTTTGAGGCTTTGTTTTTTAATTATTTTTAACTATGGTAGAACACACATAACATAAAATATAGCATCTAGCCAGGCATGGTGGCTCCCAGTACTCTGGGAGGCTGAGGCGGGTGTATCATTTGAGGTCAGGAGTTCAAGGCCAGCCTGGCTAACATGATAAAACCCTATCTCTACTAGAAACACAAAAAAATTAGCCAAGTGTGATGGCATGTGCCTGTAGTCCCAGCTACTCAGGAGGCTGAGGCAGGAGAATTGCATAAGCCCAGGAGGCAGAGGTTGCAGTGAACTGAGATTGATTGTATTGCTGCATTCCAGCTGGGGTGACAGAGCAAGACTCTGTCTCAAAAAAAAAAAAGCTTAATCATTTTTCAACGTACAGTTCAACAGTGTCAAGTACATTTACATTGCTGTGCAACCAATCTCCAGAACTTTTTCATCTTGCAAAACTAAAACTGCACCTACTAAGCAACTCCTCATTCCCCACTGCCCCTAGCCCCAGTAACCACCATTCTATTTTCTGTTCCTAGGAATTTGACTACTTAGTATCTTAGTCCATTTTCTATTGCTTATAAGAGAATGCCTGAAACTAGGTAATTTATAAAGAAAAGAAATGTATTTTGTGCAGTTACGGAGACTGAGGAGTCCACGGTCCAGGGGCTGCCTCTGGAGAGGGCCTCCTTGTTAGCGGGGAGTCTGCAGAGTCCCAAGGCCACACAGGGCATCCCATGGCAAGGGGACCAAGCATGCTAGCTCAGGTCTCTCTTCCTTCCTTCCTTTCTTTCTTTTTTTTTTGAGACAAGGCCTCACTTTGTTGCCCAGACTGTAGACTGGAGTGCAGCAGCGTGATCTTGGCTCACTGGAACCTCTGCCTCCTGGGTTCAACCGATTCTCCTGCCTCAGCCCCCCGAATATCTGGGATTACAGGCGCGTGCAACTACAGCCCGACTAATTTTTGTGTTTTTAGTAGAGACGGGTTTCACCATGTTGGCCATGCTGGTCTCGCACTCCTGACTTCAAATGATCCACCCACCTCAGCCTCCCAAATTGCTGGGATTGCAGGCATGAGCCACCACGCTCGGCCTCAGGTTTCTCTTCCTTTCTTATAAAGCCACCAGTCCCACTCCCCCAGTAACCCATTCACGCATCAACCTGTTAATCCATAAATGGATCAACCATTCATGAGGGCTCTGTTTTCATGACCTAATCACCTGGTAAAGGCCTCCCCTCAATCCTGCCACACTGGGGGGGTAAGTTTCAACATGAACTTTGGAAGGAACAAATATTTCAACCATATCACCTAGGTACCTCACGTAGGTGGAATCATCCAGCATTTGTCTTTTGGTGATGGGCTTATTTCACTTAGCATAATGTCCTCAAGGCATAGCCATGTTGTAACATGTGTCAGAATTTTTCTCCAAGTAAGACTGAATGATATTTCATTATATATATATATATATATATATATACACACACACATACACACACATTTGTGTGTCCATTCATCCGTAGATGGGTTGGGCAGGACACCAAACTGGGCAGGATGGTGACCAATGGAGCAGAATGGCCTCACTTACCCCAGGAGGACTTACCCTTTACCTCTGTCCCTCACACATTGCAGGGACAGACTAGGCCCCATGTGAAATACAGATTCAGAAGTCTGCTGTTCTGGCCAGGCACAGTGGCTCACACCTGTAATCTCAGCACTTTACTTTGGGAGGCTGAGGTGGGCCGATTGCTTGAGCTCAGGAGTTCGAGGCTAGCCTGGGCAACATGCGGAGATTCTGTCTCTATAAAAAATAAAACATTTTAGTCATTAGCCAGGCATGGTGGTCCTGCAATCAATCCTAGCTACTCGGGAGGCTGAGGCATAAGAATTGCTCAAACTTGAGAGGCAGAGGTTGCAGTGAGCCGAGATCACACCACTGCACTCCAGCCTGGGCAACAGAGCGAGACTCCATCTCAGAAAACAAAAAACAAACAAAAAAATCTGCCATCCCAAATACCAGTGAACAGGCCATTGTCTCCCTGTGCCTGTCTGACCCCATTTTTCCCACCCCCGCCTCCCTCCAGGGCATTAACCTGTCGGGGGGCCAGCGGCAGCGGGTCAGTCTGGCCCGAGCTGTGTACAGTGATGCCGATATTTTCTTGCTGGATGACCCACTGTCCGCGGTGGACTCTCATGTGGCCAAGCACATCTTTGACCACGTCATTGGGCCAGAAGGTGTGCTGGCAGGCAAGGTGAGGCCTGCCGGAGGCTAAGGGGGCTAAGATGAGATCTGAGGCCCGAAGAGAGAGCTGGTGAGAGGCTGAGGGGTTTGGATGCGACCTGGAGGTGTGTGTGTGTGTGGGGGGTGGGGGTGCGAGAAGTGGGCATGTGGGTTGGGCATCAGGAGAAACCTGTGGGGACAACTCCCCCACCCACGAGGTTCTGAGCAGGCTGTGGCGAGCACAGGGTGAGTCACCCATGTGCCTGTCCAAGCTCCCTGGCACACCTCACACTCACTCTGTGGCTCCGTGCCTGTGCTGGGGGTGTATGCGAGGGTGGTAGGGGTGACAGCCTGCTGCCTACTCCCCAGACGCGAGTGCTGGTGACGCACGGCATTAGCTTCCTGCCCCAGACAGACTTCATCATCGTGCTAGCTGATGGACAGGTGTCTGAGATGGGCCCCTACCCAGCCCTGCTGCAGCGCAACGGCTCCTTTGCCAACTTTCTTCACAACTACGCCCCCGATGAGGACCAAGGGCACCTGGAGGACAGCTGGATCGGTATCTGCTGTCCTGTGCTCTCTGATTCCTGTGCCTTCCCAGCACCCCTTCTGTCTGGGGTCTCTGAGTGTGTCTAGACTGGCCTAGTGTCGTGCCAGGCAGGTTCTGGGAAACTTGGGCCGTGTGTGTGACAGTCACCAGAGGGAAAGTAGACTAGACATAGTCGAGTCCCACTGCCTCCTCCACCCTAACTGTGGGAACTCAGATCCTCAGCCCCAGTCTCAGAGCCTGTTTTCTTTCTTTCTTTCTCTCTTTTTTTTTTTTTTTTGAGACGGAGTCTCGCTCTGTCGCCCAGGCTGGAGTGCAGTGGCGCAATCTCAGCTCACTGCAACCTCTGCCTCCCAGGTTCAAGTGATTCTCCTGCCTCAGGCTCCCGAGTAGCTGGGACGACAGGTGTGCGCCACCACACCTGGCTAATTTTTATATTTTTAATAGAGGCAGGGTTTCACCATGTTGGCCAGGATGGTCTTGATTTCTTGGCCTCGTGATCTGCCCGCCTTGGCCTCTCAAAGTGCTGGGATTACAGGTGTGAGCCACCTTGCCCGATCTCAGAGCCTGTTTTCCATCTGTTGAAAGCATAGGAGGGCCCAGGCCCAGCTTGTGTAGCAAGGCTGCTTCATGGATAAATAGTTTGGCAAGTATGCAAGTGCTTGGCACAGCCATTTATTTATCAACCAAAATTTATTGGACAATCACTGTATCCAGGCACTGTTCCAGACACTAAGATATAGCAGTGAGCAAACAAAAAAATTACAGTCCTCATGGAGCTTGTTGAAGTCTCTGGCTCACAACATGCCCCTGGCTCCTTGTTGCCCAGACCTAGCTCCGCAGCCCCCAATTCTGGATTGGCTCACAGACCTTTCCTGGGCTTTCTTGCCTATGGCTGTATGTACAGCTCACGTGCCTTGAGCATTTACCAAGTGCTGTGCCTCTTGCTCACACACTGGACACATTTTCTTTTAAGCCTACAGTCATGCAGATTTTTTTTCTTTTTTCCTTTTTTCTTTTGAGACAGTTTCTCACTCTGTTGCCCAGGCTGGAGTGCAGTGGTGCGATCTTGGTTCACTGCAACCTTCGCCTCCCGGGTTCACGCCATTCTCCTGCCTCAGCTTCCTGAGTAGCTGCGATTACAGGTGCCCGCCACCACACCCGGCTAATTTTTATAATTTTAGTAGAGACGGGGTTTCACCATGTTGGCCAGGCTGGTCTCAATCTCCTGACCTCGTGAGCTACCCGCCTCAGCCTCCCAAAGTGCTAGGATTAAAGGCGTGAGCCACCACACCCAGCCAAGGACGTGGGTTTTAAGCTCAGCCAGTCTGACTCCAGAGCCCAAGTTCCTAACCCTTGTATTTGAGTCCCTTTCTCCATAATTTGTGAAGAGAAGTTTTTCTTGTCGCCTAACCCAAGTCTTTCTTGTTGCCCTTTCAATCCCGCTGATTTTATTTTCATGCTTGTCCATTGAGCCCCTTTCATTAGAGTGGGGAATGGGAGATGCCAGGGGCTTGCAGGGAGAACTAGCTGAACTCTATCTCCTTCCTCCCACCCCACTGCAGCACTGGAAGGTGCAGAGGATAAGGAGGTATTGCTGATTGAAGACACACTCAGCAACCACACGGATCTGACAGACAGTGATCCAGTCACCTATGCGGTCCAGAAGCAGTTTATGAGGTGAGCTCCTGAGAGCCCCCAGCCCTCCAGGAGGCTGTATCAGGGCTCCCCAAGCCCTGCCAGGTGGGGTGCAGGTTTCTCCCTGACACTCCCAGCCTCTGTCCTGGGGGGTGCCTGAGGCCCCCTCCCTGGGCCTGACCAGCTGCCTCCACAGACAGCTGAGTGCCCTGTCATCGGATGGGGAGGGACAGGGTCAGCCTGCACCCCGGAGGCGCCTGGGCCCATCAGAGAAGGTGCGGGTGACAGAGGCGAAGGCAGATGGGGTACTGACCCAGAAGGAGAAAGCAGAGATTGGCACTGTGAGTCAGTGGGGCAAGAGGGGCTGGAGGGGATGGACAGGCAGGCCCCAGCAGCCCTAGGGTTTATGGAGTCCCCTGTCCCTGACTGCCATGGCTGCTCCCTACAGGTGGAGCTGAGTGTGTTCCGGGATTATGCCAAGGCTGTGGGGCTCTGTACCACACTGGCCATTTGTCTCCTGTATGTGGGCCAAAGTGCAGCTGCCATTGGAGCCAATGTGTGGCTCAGTGCCTGGACAAATGATGCCATGGTGGACAATAGACAGAACAACACTTCCATGAGGCTGGGCGTCTATGCCGCCTTGGGAATTCTGCAAGGTGAGCCTGCGGGGGTGTCCAGAAGGGGCTCCAATATCCCTTCTTCTCTGGGCTGCCAGGCCCCCCAAACCATGCCCTTGCATCCAAGCCCCCCAACCCACTCTGGTCAACCCGTGTCTATGATTCTACCCCTTCGTGCCCGCTCAATAGTCCAGGTGAGCCAGTGCCCTCTACCTTCTCCAACAGGGCTCCTGGTGATGCTGTCAGCCATGGCCATGGCAGCGGGTGGCATCCAGGCTGCCCGTGTGTTGCACCAGGCACTGCTGCACAACAAGATACGCTCGCCACAGTCCTTCTTTGACACCACACCCTCAGGCCGCATCCTGAACCGCTTCTCCAAGGACATCTATATCATTGATGAACTTCTGGCCCCTGTCATCCTCATGCTGCTCAATTCCTTCTTCAATGCCATCTCTACTCTTGTGGTCATCGTGGCCAGCACGCCGCTCTTTACTGTGGTCATCCTGCCCTTGGCTGTGCTCTACACCTTGGTGCAGGTGTGGGGTGGGCGTGACTCCAGTGTGGGTGTGGTGCTGGTGTGGGGCGGGGCATCCACATGGGCGGGGGCAAGAGGGGTGGGATGCTTCAGGCCACCAGCATTACAGGGTTTTGTTAGGGGCAGTCATTGCTTAACATTTACATTAGGGGAGCCATTACTTAACCTCTTTGAAACTCATTTGCCTCACCTGTAAAATAGAATGACTCATAGACCTTCCTCATGGAGTTGGTGAGAGAATAAAATGAAATAGTTATACATTGTAGCTGGCACTGGGACTTTCCTGTTGGCCTTTTTTTTTTTTTTTTTTTGAGATGGAGTCTCGCTCTGTTGCTCAGGCTGGAGTGCAGCTGCACAATCTCGGCTCACTGCAACCTCCGCCCCCCGGGTTCAAGCAATTCTCCTATTTCAGCCTCCCAAGAAGCTGGGATTACAGGCACGCACCACCACGCCCAGCTAATTTTTGTCGTTTTAGTAGAGATGGAGTTTTGATATGTTGGCCAGGCTAGTCTTGAACTCCTGACCTGAAGTGAATCCACGCACCTCAGCCTCGCGAAGTGCTGGGATTACACGTGAGAGCCACCGTGCCCGGCCTTCCTGTTGGCTGGTTTTTTGATGAAACGTTGTCAACAGTTTGGGACACATGATCCTTTCCTTCCTTTTACACATACCTAAACATACATGTATGCATGTGTTTAACATAGATGAGGTGGTACAGCTACTGTAAAAAGCCTTTGCAGACACTGAACTCCTGTTCTGTAATGAATGAGTCAGTTCCCGGGGACAGATGCTCAACACCTGAGTACAGCGACCGTGATCTGGGCTGTGCTCTGTGCTGGGCTAGGGGAGCATCAGCTAGACATCCTGTATAGTCCTGGATATACAGGACTACAGGCCACAGAGGAGAGGATGGAAACTGGAGGCAGAGCAGTGTTGTTGTGGGGTTGAAGCAGAGACGGTCAGAGGGAAGGAGTGAATGACACAGCAAGGCCCCAAGTCTTGGGTCCTTGGAAGTGGGGGAAGGCAGTGATGTCTCGTGGTGGGAGTGAGGCTGGCTGGGAGGACTCATCTGAAAATGGATGAGTTCAGAGACAGGCAGGACTGAGTTGGGGGTTCCATGGCCCTGACCCCAAACTCCTTCTCCCTCCATCAGCGCTTCTATGCAGCCACATCACGGCAACTGAAGCGGCTGGAATCAGTCAGCCGCTCACCTATCTACTCCCACTTTTCGGAGACAGTGACTGGTGCCAGTGTCATCCGGGCCTACAACCGCAGCCGGGACTTTGAGGTCATCAATGATACTAAGGTGGATGCCAACCAGAAAAGCTGCTACC
The DNA here is from genome assembly GCF_002776525.5 of Piliocolobus tephrosceles. Taxonomy (NCBI): domain Eukaryota; kingdom Metazoa; phylum Chordata; class Mammalia; order Primates; family Cercopithecidae; genus Piliocolobus; species Piliocolobus tephrosceles. The sequence continues at coordinate 43,805,637 of NC_045449.1, read as the reverse complement.
CCTACATCATCTCCAACCGGTCAGAAGCTGCCTCCCTCACTCCCTGCTCCTCCAGGAATTCCCAGCAGGCTCTCTGGTGTTCAGCATCCTTGTCCCTCCTTTCCTCTAAGCAGAAAACTGGCCCCTCCCTGCCCCTGCCCCATTTCCTCCTCATCTGATCCCTCACAGGTGGCTGAGCATCGGAGTAGAGTTCGTGGGGAACTGTGTGGTGCTCTTTGCTGCACTATTTGCCGTCATTGGGAGGAGCAGCCTGAACCCGGGACTGGTGGGCCTTTCTGTGTCCTACTCCTTGCAGGTAAGAATGACCTGGACCCCATGGCAGGGCCACCAGTGGGACAGATACCACACAGGTGTTCCAGGCATCTCCCGAGTGCCCCTCCCTGCTCAGTATGGGCAGCAGCCATAGGGTCTGCTCTCAGGGACTGTGTGAGAAAAAAAAAAGAAAAAAGAAAAAAAATCACTGAGTTGACAAGTTTATAACCACACACAACAGCTGGATGTTCCTACTTTCCTTCCCCAAGAAGCCCATGTTCTCACATTCAGAAATAATTCTTTTGAATAATCTCTGTCCTCAAACCCCACATCTCCCTCCTGCTCAGCAGTCGACCTTGCCTGACACCTCACACTCCAGCTGGAGAGACCCCCATCAGCAGGCCATTGTGCTTCAGGCTAAGCAGGTCTTTGTGGCTGGAGAAACAAAATGTTTTAAAAGCCCAGAAGAGGGACTGGGAGCAGTGGCTCACACCTGTAATCCCAGCACTTTGGGAGGCTGAGATGGGTGGATCACCTGAGGCCAAGAGTTCCAGACCAGCCTGGCCAACATGGTGAAACCTCATCTTTACTTAAATACAAAAATTAGCCAGCCATGGTGGCAGGCACCCGTAATCCCAGCTACTCGGGAGGCTGAGGCAGGAGAATCGCTTGAACCTGGGAGGCAGAGGTTGCAGTGAGCCAAGATCATGCCACTGTACTCCAGCCTGGGTGACAGAGCGAGACTCCATCTCAAGAGAAAAAAAAAAAGTGCAGAAGAGTTTTCTTGCTTTGGGGTGTTGTAGAAATGATCTTGGAGCTTAGCCCCAAAGGACAAACAGAATTTGTCTTGTCTCTGGGCAAGTTGTAGGCTCGTGTGACAGGTCAGGACAGTGTAGGGCTGGCATACCCCTCACATTCACATGCTTGCAGAGAAAGTACACAGACGAGGTGACTGAAGCCTGGGTTGCAGTTCAGGCAGGTCATCCTGATGCCAGCTTGTACTGTCAAAGAGTCACCTGAATGCAAATGGAATTTTTGCAAAGCAGATCACATTGTTAATGCCTCAGGTGGCTCAAATCTTGAACGCGCTGGCAAACAAACAAAAAGCAATCCAGAAAGGTCAGTTTTCACAAGCGTCAGTGTGCATATGAATCAACTTGTTAAAATGTACATTTTGATTCAGTAGACCTAGGATGGGGCTCAGGACTCTGCATTTTGATCAAGACTCCTTGGTACGCAAAGTGTGGCCCATGGGCCAGTTGCATCAGCGTTCTCTGGGAGCCTGTTAGAAATGAAGACTCAGGTCCCAAGTCCCACCTCAGACTACGGAATCCAGCGTTGCATTTTAACAAGATTCTCTGGGAAGTCTTATACATATTAAAGTTTGAGAAACAGCAGACGAGGTGGTCCTTGGTTAATTCTGCACTGTCATCCATGGGCTAGGATCCCATTGATGGGCACAAGATCCAGGAGTCTGAACTCCTCCCAAAGCCATTGTGGTGGGGAGGGAAGATCGCCACACCTGTAACCCGGTCCCTTTGGCCAGGTGACATTTGCTCTGAATTGGATGATACGAATGATGTCAGATTTGGAGTCTAACATCGTGGCTGTGGAGAGGGTCAAGGAGTACTCCAAGACAGAGACAGAGGTGGGTACTGGGATGAGCCTGGGACAGGGGGAATCTGAAGTAGCTGGGGAAGAAAGCTTGGTGGCCCTCCCTCCCTAAACCTCAGGGCCAGCTGTATATGAGGCTCTTCATTCATTTATCCATTCACTCCTTACTGAGCATCAACCACCGCTCTATGCTAGGAGGTGCAGAGAGATCAGAGTTGAGCAAGATGGTGTTTGTCCTCAGGTGATTCTGATTTGATGGGAGGGGTAAGACCTATTGCAGGGCTTTGCAATGGATGACCAGAGCTCTGGTGCGGTGCACAAGGAGAGGGCAGATGAGGGAGATCCTTTAGCTGGGGTGACCAGGGGAGACGAGCTTAGATGAGAAGGATGGACAGGCCTTGATAGACTAGGTAAGATGGTGGGGTGGGCAGTGGGCAGGTGAGCATTCCAGCCAAAGAGACCAACCTGGGCAAAGGAGTGGAGGTGGGGCTGCATGCCCTTTGTTGGGGGAAAAGGAGTTGTCCCCTACTGGGGGTTCCAGACTTTTCTCCACCGCCCCCTCTCATGGTCACACCTCAGACTTCTTCATGCCCAGAAGCTGCAGCATCAGTGTCAAGTATCCCATCTTTGGCCCACGCTCCTATCCCTCCTTGTTCTCATGTTCCAAGTCCCCCTCTGTCACAGCAGTCTGCCTTCACTGGGATCCCCAATCCCATGACCCCCCTTTGTGTCTCTGTCCATCAGCTTCTCTGCCTTCACCTCCCTCCCTGGCCAGCCTAGAGTCTATGCTCCACCAACACAAACGCTCTCACCTGCCTCACCCTTCTCTCTCAGTTGTACTCACCTCCAAAACCCCACCCCAGCTGAGCCCACCAATCTGCCTTCTTCATGCCTGCACCGAGCACTTAAAACCTTGCAGGAGACCAGGTGCAGTGGCTCATGCCTGTAATCCCAGCACTTGGGGAGGCCAAAGCGGATGGATCACTTGAGATCAGGAGTTCAAAACCAGACTGGCCAACATGGTGAAACCCCATCTCTACTAAAAATACAAAAAAATAGCCAGGCGTGGTGGTACATACCTGTATTCCCAGCTACTTGGGAGTCTGAGGCAGGAGAATCACTTGAACCCAGACGGTGGAGGTTGCAGTGAGCCAAGATTGCGCCACTACACCCCAGCCTGGATGACAAGAATGAGACTTTGTCTAAAAACAAAACAAAACAAAAACCTTGCAGGAGAAAAATCACTGAGTTGACAAGTGTATAACCACACACCACGGCTGCATGTTCCTACTTTGCTTCCCCAAGAAGCCCGTGTTCTCACGTTCAGAAAGACATCTTTTGAATAATCTCTGTCCTCAAACCCCACATCTCCTTCCTGCTTAGCCATCGACCTTTCCTGACACCTCCGTGAAAAAGTACGTTCTAAGATGTGAACTCCCTCAACCTTTCTGCCGCTCGGTCTTTAAACCAGCCTGTGTCTCCTTCACTGTCGTCTTCTTTTCACTTTTAGCAGGAATCATCCCTTTCTGTTTCAAAGTCCAGCCCCTCCATTTCTTCCCATGGCTGCTTAAGGACCCGGCTTCCTCAGTCCCACCCTCCATCTCCCGTCATTCTTGCTCCCTCTGTTGGACGCTTCCCATCCACATGCAAAAATATTCCATCGCATCTTCCATTCCAGACACATACGCAAACCCTCCCCCCTGCACTCCACTGCCCCATTTCTCTGTTCTGCTCTGTCATGAAGCATGGTTTAAAGTATGGTCTCCACAAGCTCCATCCACTTCCTCATCAGCCTTGATCTCATCTGCCTCCTGCAGTCCTCTTTCTGGCCCTCGCTCCACAGAGACAGCTCCTCCAGTGACCTTCCTGGTTCCAAATCCAGGGGACGCTTTTCTGTTCTCATCTAATTCAACCTCTTAGCAACGTCCCAATAAAATGACCTCTCCCTTCTTCTTGGAGTCCTTGTGGATTCTGTGGCCTGCATTGCACCTGCCAGTCTGCCTGCCTGACCCCAGCCTGGCTTCCCCAGGCATCACTTTCCAGCCCTTCACCCCTCACTCTCTGGGAGCTTCCAGTTCCCCTGCTTCATGTCTAGCAGCCCCGTTACTGCGTGGATACCCATGCTCCTGTCTCTGTATTCTATAAATGTCTGCCCTCAACCCCATGGCCCGTTCTCTTCTTCAGTGCCTCCTCGTGAGACCAGTCTGCGCCTGCTGCTCTGCTTTTTCACCTCTGGCCACGAGGAGAACCTGCCTCGAAGCAGGGCTGGCTCCACGGGAACATAGCCTGAGCAGTCGCAGGGTCTCCACTCCCAGAAGAGCTGCGCGTTTAGAGTAATGCTCTGCCGTTAGCGCCTTGACATTCTCCATCATTCTTCAACAAGAAGCCTCAGGTTTTCATTTTGCACTGGGCCTCCCAAGTTATGTAGCCAGTCCTATCTCAAAGCCACCATCATCTTATGCCCTGCTAGTCTATTCTGCTTGTAGCAGCCAAGAGATTAAAAAAAAAAAAAAATCAGATCACGTCATTCTCTGTGTACAGCCCTCTAATGGCTTTGCATCTTAATCAGAGTTAAAAAAACAAAACAAAACAAAACCTAATGCTTAAAATGGCCTGCAAGGCCCTACATGATGGGGCCACCACTGCCTCAGCCTCTTACCTCTCTCTCGCCTTTGCTGCTGTGCTCCAGAACACACCTAAAGCCATTTACACCTGCTGTTTCCTCTGCCCCGCATGCCCTCCCTCCTGATATCCACTTGGCTTCTTCCCTCACCTCCTTCAGGTCTTTACTAAAGTCTTTGCCTCCTCCAGGAAGCCTTCCCTGACCACCTGGTATAAAGCAGCAACACTAAGCACTTCTTGGCTCCTAGCACTCATCACTTCTTACATTGTATAGATTTGCTTATCTGTTGATTGTATGCCTCCCTCTACTAGAACGTAAGTCTCATGAGGGTGAGGACTGTTTCAATGGGGATACCATTGTATCCCCACTGCCTGGCACTGGGCTGCCATCCAGTAACAATGAATGGGTAAAGGTAATAAGAGGGGGAGTTAGGGCAGGCAGGGAGGGTACTTCAAGGAATATAAGGTATAGCACAGTGGCTCACACCTGTATTTCCAGGACTTTGGGAATCTTCCTAGGCAGGAGGATCCTTGGAGGCTAGGAGTTCGAGACCAGTCTGGTCAACACAGCAAGACACAGTCTCTTCAGAGTTTCTCTTTAAAACATTAGCCAGGTGTGCTGACACAGACCTGTAGTCCTAGCTACTCAGGAGGCTGAGGCAGGAGGATGGCTCGAGCCCAGGAAATCAAGGTTGCAGTGAGCTGTGATCGCACCACTGCACTCCAGCCTGAGTGACAGAAAAAGGACTTGTCACAGAACAAAACAAGTTAGCCAAGCATGGTGGCATGTGCCTGTTGTAGTCCTAGCTACTAGGGAGGCTGAGGGAGGAGAATCACTGGAACCCAGGAGTTCAAGGCTGCAATGAACCGTGATTGAGACCCTGTCTCTCAAAAATTTAAAAAGGAACAGGGGCAAGCAGGGAGACTGGGAGGGGAAGGACAGGGGAGTGTTGGAGTAGATTTGTGGAGAATAAAGTTAGAGGGATAAAGGGATCATTGAACACAAGGCTGAGCTATAGGGGTGCCAAGGACCCTCCCAGGGACCATAGTTGGGGAGGATTGAGGGGCCTTGGGGGAGAGAGACTGAAAGGTGAGAGAGGGCTGCACTGGGCAGGAGCTGATGCAACCCCATCTGCCCCTCCTGCCAGGCACCCTGGGTGGTGGAAGGCAGCCGCCCTCCCAAAGGTTGGCCCCCACGTGGGGAGGTGGAGTTCCGGAATTATTCTGTGCGCTACCGGCCGGGCCTAGATCTGGTGCTGAGAGACCTGAGTCTGCATGTGCACGGTGGCGAGAAGGTACGCGTGTGATGTGGCGAGAAGGTACGCGTGTGATGGGCGGACCTGCATGTGTGTTCATGCCTGTGGACACGGCCACAGCCCTTGTGGGGCGCTTGGGTCTTTTGAGAGAGCAAGTGCTCCGGTCAGATGTTTGTTCAACCTCCAGGGGAGTCCTGGAGATGCGCCTGTGACCTCTCAGCTTCCCCCTGAGAGCCCCTTTCCTTCCCCGTCTAGGTGGGGATTGTGGGCCGCACTGGGGCTGGCAAGTCCTCCATGACCCTCTGCCTGTTCCGCATCCTGGAGGCGGCAAAGGGTGAAATCCGCATTGACGGCCTCAATGTGGCAGACATCGGCCTCCATGACCTGCGCTCTCAGCTGACCATCATCCCGCAGGTAGGAGCCTGGCATGGACTAGCCACACTCACCAACGGCCCTGGAGGCGGGCCCCACCCTGTTCTGTAGCTTGAGGATGGAGACTGGGACCCCAGTATCAGAGGCTTCGGCAGGTGGGGAGGGACAGACAGCACAGAGCAGAGCCACTAATGAGCCACCCCCAGATCTGGAAAGCTCAGACTTGCTCTGCCCAATCAGGCCCTGTCCTTTGACCTCCTGGGCCAGCACATGGGGAAGGACCCCACCAAGAACCCCATCCCCTGAGACTCCCTGTCCTGGTCTCTTTGGCAGCTCTAATTACATTTCACATTTTCTTTTTTTTTTCTTTTTTTTTTTTGAGACGGAGTCTCCCTCTGTCGCCCAGGCTGGAGTGCAGTGGCCGGATCTCAGCTCACTGCAAGCTCCGCCTCCCGGGTTTACGCCATTCTCCCGCCTCAGCCTCCGGAGTAGCTGGGACTACAGGCGTCCGCCACCTCGCCCGGCTAGTTTTTTGTATTTTTTAGTAGAGACGGGGTTTCACAGTGTTAGCCAGGATGGTTTCGATCTCCTGACCTCGTGATCCGCCCGTCTCGGCCTCCCAAAGTGCTGGGATTACAGGCTTGAGCCACCGTGCCCGGCCTACATTTCACATTTTCTGTCTCCTCTGGGGTGTTCTTCTTTCTGCCCAGTGGACACTCTGGAGGCAGATTAGTGGCTCTGGTTCCCGCTTCAGCGGAGGTCTTCGTGATTGGCCAAGCTGAGGTTTATCACTCCCCCACAGGCAATTTTCTATCTCTTTGGCCATTGTCTCCTCTGGGGAGCTGGGGACAGAGTAGGAATGCTGCCACCTTAATCCCTCCCTTCTTCCCTGGACCTGGGGCCCATGGCTCCTTATGGGGCCTAAGCTGCCTGCCTCTGAGGCCACGTTGTATCCCCAGGACCCCATCCTGTTCTCGGGGACCCTGCGCATGAACCTGGACCCCTTTGGCAGATACTCAGAGGAAGACATTTGGCAGGCCTTGGAGCTGTCCCACCTGCACACGTTTGTGAGCTCCCAGCCGGCAGGCCTGGACTTCCAGTGCTCTGAGGGCGGGGAGAATCTCAGGTAAATGCTGGGAGTGGAGAGGTCAGGAACTGCAGCCTTCCCTGGGGAACCCTGGCGGGTGCTGGGAAACCTGACACCAATGACACAGAGATGAGGCCAGCCAGGATGTGCACAGGCCTGTCCTTTTGTATTGAGCATATTCTGTGTGCCCGGCACGGTATATTGTCCCGCCGACTCCTCACACAAGCCCCAGCGGTGGTCCATGATCCCACTTCACCAATCAGGAAACTGAGGCTCAGAGATGGTAAACCTAAGTTGCACAGCTGGGAGAAGGCAGGTCCGGGATTTGAACCAGCTCTGGGAGAACCAGCTCAGTGAGGTTGTCGAGGCTGTGCTTGGGCTGGGAAGCATGGTTCTGGATGGAACCCATGGAGCAGGTGAGAGGAAGCCCTTTTCCCTCCCGAGCTTTCTTACAGCCCCAGATTTTATGTCCTCAGCCACTGGGCTATGCATCGGAGGGGCCAGTAGTCACCTCTTACTGAGTCTAAAGGTTGGAGATACCTATACCTGTGCTAGCTGTGTGATTTGGGGCAAGTTGCTTAACCTCTCTGTGCCTGCTTTTCTTTCACTCTAAAAGGCAGATAATAACAGTCCATACCTCTGCATCATGCTGCCCGATAAAAACAATGCAAGCCACGCATATGTAACTAATGTTTTTTCTCATAGCCACACTTTTTAAAAAGGAAAAACAAGTGAAATAAACTATAATACTATATTTTATTTAGCCCAGTATATCTAAAATATTATTATTTCAACACATTATTGATATAAAAGTATTAGAAATATTTTGCGTTTTTTTTGTACAAGTTTGAAATCCAGTGTGTATTTCACATTTACAGAATGTCTCCATTTGGACTAGTCACATTTCAAGTGCTAATAGCCACATGGGGCCAGTGGCTACCATCTGGACAGAGCAGTGTCAGGGTCAGTGTGATGACAGGAAAAGCGCTTCGCTTGGATGCGCTCCTGTGAAATGTCAGCTTTTCCCCTCCTCCCTTCCCTCCCTCTTCTCCTCCTCCTCCTCCCTATTTTCATTTTTATACTCAGTCCATACTCATGCAGCCTCCCCAGACCTCAAAAACTAAAACAAGGCCAGGCACAGTGGCTCACGCCTGTAATCCCAGCACTTTGGGAGGCCAAGGCAGGTGGATCACTTGAGGGCAGGAGTTCAAGACCAGCCTGGCCAACTTGGTGAAACCCTGTCTCTACTAAACACACAAAAATTAGCTAGGTATGGTGGTGGGTGCCAGCTATTTGAGACACCGAGGCAGGAGAATTGCTTGAACCCTGGAGGCAAAGGTTGCAGTGAGCCAAGATCTTGCCACTGCACTCTAGTCTAGGCGACCGAGCAAGACTTGGTCTCAAGAAAAAAAAAAAAAAACTTTACATTTGCACAGCACTTAACAATATTGAAAGCACTCTGGCCTCCATTTTCTCCTTTAATCTTTACCGTGGTCCTGTGGGCCAGAAATGAGGCTCCACAGTTTGAAATGATTTCCCCGCAGCAGCTCAGCTGGTAAGAAGCTGAGCGGGGACTCTGGCTCTGTCCCAAACCTTTCCTTGCTGTGTCAGTCACCTCCCTCACCTGGACAACTGGTGGGACTCACTTGCCACCCAGGCAGCCCTTAAGACTAAATGTGCATCGTAACTGGCTCTCACTTACATAACCACGTGGGGGTGGCCGGTGGACAAATATGATCTCTCCAGACCCTGTGCCCCATGACTGTCTCTTGCTTGATCCATTCTTCTCACCTGCTTGCTCTTAACACTTCCCCCATAGCATGCCCCACCCTGACACATGCCAGGATCAGAGACAGAAAGCAGCTCCCCTCCTCCCTCACTGAGCTTGTAGCCGCTTTAAGTATAACCTGTGTCCTGTGCCAGTTCCACCATAAATCAGCCCTGAGTTCAATCCGGCGGCTCATTCTGCTGCCAAAACCTTCATTAGTTGCGGGAATGGGCCAGGGAAAGAGCCTGGACTTTACTCCGGCTGTGGTGACTCACGCCTTTGGGAAGGGCTGAGGTATTTGTCCTTGGATGTGGGGATGCTGCGGCCTCTGTGGTTGGGAACACAGCCTCGTTTTGTCTGCTGGCTCTGGCTACCAGGGCAGGAGGCTGAAGGCGTGTGTCCTGCCCCTCCTTTACCTCCTCAGTGACCAGACACAAAGGGTCCCCCGGTCTTCCTCTGCCCTGCCCTTTTCTTGTCCCTGAAGCAGAGCCCTGGTCTGTAGCCCCTATGGGGTGGGAGGTGACTGCCTGAATTGTATGATATTAGGCTCAGCAAGATGGCATTGTGTGGCCTATTTGCAAATATCCAAGAAGAGCCATGCAAGCATATTCTACATATACTAAGGTGTAAATGACTGATAGAGTGAAGCAGAGAAACATCACGACACTAGTTGAAAAGCAAGGATGGGGAAGAAAGCATGGAGAGAGGAGGCCAAAGGTGCCAAGAGCAGACCAGGGATTTCACAATGCCTTTTAGCACTGGCTCGTTCCCCAAGCCCCTCATTATCCCAATGGTGTCCAGACCTCTGCTCCATTCCAGAGGGCTGGGCTGTGGCAGAAATGGGAAAAGTCAAACAGAAAACCAGTCCTGGGCTGTTGAGGAGTGAAACAGGTCTGGGAATGAGGCCCGGAGGCAGGTGGGAGGCCCCCAGCTGGAAATGCCTACCTTCTCCACTCCCAGCGTGGGCCAGAGGCAGCTCGTGTGCCTGGCCCGAGCCCTGCTCCGCAAGAGCCGCATCCTGGTTTTAGACGAGGCCACAGCTGCCATCGACCTCGAGACTGACAACCTCATCCAGGCTACCATCCGCACCCAGTTTGATACCTGCACTATCTTGACCATCGCACACCGGCTTAACACTATTATGGACTACACCAGGTGGGACATGGAAACCCGAGCAATGGGGAACTGGTGGGGCCACCTGGGGCATCAGGAGTGGGCAGGGCAGATTAGGATTATCGAACAAGGGAATGTTCCTGGGATTGCTAGGGCATGGTGGGCAGAGCAGAGTTTCCCGAGATCTAGATAAGGGGCAGACCAGAGTGGGGTGGCCTGGGCTCAGGGGCAGGGTATACAATGACATTTTCACATTTATTTTTCTTCTTTTTTTTTTTTTTTTGAGACACAGTTTTGCTCTATTGCCTAGGCTGGAGTGCAGTGGCTCACTACAACCTCAGGCATGCACCACCACAGCCAGCTAATTTTTGTATTTTTAGTAGAGACGGTTTCACCATGTTGGCCAGGCTGGTCTCGAACTGCTGACCGCAAGTGATCCACTTGTCTCGGCTTCCCAAAGTGCTGGGATTACAGGTGTGAGTCACCATTGCCCAGCACCAACAATAACATTTTCTAACACATGGGGAAGGGCACACTGGGCTCCACAGGCACTGTATTTGTGCGCAGGCCACTTGCATCCTGCCTCCTCCGTGAGGTGATGTAAACGGAACTGGAGGCTTCATGCTGAGTCTCATCACTTCCTGAGAAACCTGCTGGCAGAGTGCCTGCATGTCCCTCACCTCATCGGTGTCTCACAGCCACTCTGGTCGCAGATAAGCAGCAGCTCAGGTAGCAGCTGGACCCTGACAGCACCATGAGGAGCTGAGCCTTGTGGGGAGAGCACTGTGTCTGAGCCAGAGGGTTCAGAGTCCCAGGCTGCTGTGTGACCCTGGGCAATTTGCAAAACCTTTCTGAGTCTGTTTCAAATGAAAATGATGCTTCGTGGGATTGTCGTAGTCAATGAGGGCTGGGCACAGTGGCTCACACCTGTAAACTCAGCACTTTGGGAGGCCGAGGCAGGCGGATCATTTGCGGTCAGAAGTTCGAGACCAGCCTGGCCAACGTGGTGAAATCCCATCTCTACTAAAACTACAAACATTAGCCTCACATCGTGGCAGGGACCTGTAGTCCCAGCTGCTCGGGAGGCTGAGGCAGGAGAATCACTTGAACCCAGGAGGCAGAGGTTACGCCACTGTACTCTAGCCTGGGTGCAGAGCCAGACTCTGTCTCAAAAAAAAGAAAAAAAGTCAATGAAAGGTATTTAAACTGCAGGTGATCCTGAGAAATGACAGTGTCCTCCCCAGCCCCTTGCTCTAATTCTTGCACTAGGCCCTCCAAGGATGAGGGAAGGGGCCATGCCCTCAGAAGCTTGTGGCTTCCTTGGAGAGGCAGACCACTCCCTCACTGTGTCAGATGTCAAGGTGTGGTGCTGGAGGTTGAGGAGACAGGGCTGGGTGACTCAGAAGCCTCACGGGAGTGAACTGGCCCTGGCCTGGCAGGCTGCGCTCCCTAGAAACTAGAAGGGAGGAGGAGGCAGGAGGCTCAGACAAGTTTCTTTTGAAAGTATAGTGGGAATACCCCAAAAGGCCTTCATTTACTCAAGAAACACTTGCAGGATGGTGGGGTGGGGAGGGTGCCATGGACAGGGCAATGGGTCAGATCTTGTCTTTCTTGGAAGTGCCCCCATGTAGCCAGCAGTGTCTTGGGAGCCAAGCTGAGAATGCCTGATGCTACCCTCTGTCTGTTCCATCCCCCTCCTACCCTTACCCCCACTGCCATTTAGGACCCCATAGAAGGAGGGAGGGTGGGCAGGAGGTGCTGAGCCCTGGGTTTGGAGGAGGGACGGGGCTGGGCTGAGAGGACCTGTTCCCAGGCCTAACTAAAACTGTTTCATTCACCAGCAGCCCTAGGGTGGGGAGCTTGGATCGACCTTGGAGATTGCGCGTTCATTCATTCTAGTGGAACAGGCAGAAATTAATCAAATAATGACATGTAAATAGTGCCCACAGGAAGGAAGCAAAGGCCTGTGTGTGCAGGCCAGAAAAAGGCTATCCGCACAGGGTGGCCAGTGCCCGTTCTCCTCTAAGGAAGGGATGCACCAGCCAGGCCTGAAAGAATGAGTAAGAGTTGGAGGATGGAGGTGGGGCAACAAGGTAGGGAGTGAGCTGAAAATTGCAGGCAAAGGATACAACACATGCCCCAAGGCAGGAGGGTACGGGAGGCTGGAGTGCATGGGAGGGAGGCAGTAGAACCAAGATGGGGGTGGAGAACAGGCCGCACTGTGCTGCACTTTGACGACCATGGAAGAGCATTCAGTCCTTATCCAACAGCAGTCAAAAGCCACTGAAGACCTTGATTTTGGATTGAGGTTGGGACTGGGGGGCAGTGGCCAGGCAGTGATGTCACAGACACAGTCCTTCTCAGGACACATGTGGGAGAGCCCAGTAGGCTGAGAATCAGAATGCAGTCAGCCCCCTCCCATGGAGGAGCACTTCTCCAGGCTGGGGAGAGCCCTTTCCCCTCCTGCTGTACCCTGGTAGAGCCAGCCCACTGGCCTTGTACCAGGTGCACCCGGTGAGTGGTTGGTGGGAGATTTTAACCCGGGGCCCAGGCCTGGCTATTTGTGTGTGAGCTGGAGACCCACCAAGCAGCAGCAGCAGCAGCAGCAGCCGCCGCCGCCGCCGCCAGATTTGCAGCCCAAGGCCCAGATTCCAGTGTCAGCCTCGCTGCAGCTGGTTTCCTGCTGTGTGCTTTTCTGAGCTGACACAAAGCAGATGGATGTGCACAGAGCCCAGCGCACAGGCCCGTGGCTCCCTGTGCACAGCCTGCTGAAGTCCTGTGACCCCGGCAAGGGGAAGGGCTCATTAGGGAAGGTTTTCAGAGCCCCAACTAGCAGAGATGAATAGGACCTGGTGTTTGATCCCAGAAACCGCTTCATTTGCCAGAACTAACAGAATGGCTAAAATAACCGGCCTTGCAAGCGTGCACATGTGGTGTGGCGGCTGTGCTGGGTGGGTTGGCATGTCACTGTGGGCCTGAGCAAGTACCCAGAAGAGCAGGATTAGACGATGTGACCAGGTCAGGGCTGATGGAAACCTGACCACTTCTCTCTTTTTTGACTAGGGTCCTGGTCCTGGACAAAGGAGTAGTAGCTGAATTTGATTCTCCAGCCAACCTCATTGCAGCTAGAGGCATCTTCTACGGGATGGCCAGAGATGCTGGACTTGCCTAAAACATATTCCTGGGATTTCCTCCTGGCCTTTCCTGGTTTTTATCAGGAAGGAAATGACACCAAATATGTCCACAGAATGGACTTGGTGGCAAACATTGGGGGCATCTTAAGATTTTGCACCTGTAAAGCCTCACAGAGTAACTGTGCTGAATGCTTTAGATGAGGAAATGAGCCCTACGAGGTAAATGACATGCCTAAGGTCACAGCTAGTTTGAGACAGTCAGACTAGTCCCCAGTCTCCTGATTCCCAACCGAGTATTATTTGCACACTACACTGTTTTCAAATAATGATTTCATGAAATGACCTCTGTTCTCCCTCTGATTTTTCGTATTTTCTAAAGCTTAGTTTCTGTTTTTTAATAAAAAGCTTTTTCCTCCTGGAATAGAAGACTGTGGCTGGGCCAGGCCACCCCTAGGAATTCCGTCCTGTCCTCTAGGGTGCTGCCTGAATCCATTAAAAATGGAGTACTGATGAATAAAACGACATGGTCAACAATATATACACACTAGTCTTTTTGTGCTTGTTCACAAGGTTTGCGGATTAGGATCTTTGCAGGAGGCCAAGAGGAAGATTTTCTACACATGTACATGGTTGTAGTTACCTGAACCTCAGACCCAAGAGCTCTTGGCTGCAAATATTGCCTTCACAGCCAAAATTCCCTGGGCAATTGCCAGTAGTTCCTGCTCTGCTGTGCAGATATTGCAAAAGGTGAGAAAGGCCCTGAAATCTGACTGGGGCCTCTTGGGAAAGCTGCTCTGAACACCTCCACGTTCATGTCATCCCTCAGCCCTCTACGCCTGTTTCTCTAGGGACTAAGAAGTGCATGATGCTTTACTTCCTTGCTTATTTTGAAGTCTGTTCCAGACAGTTCCTATAACCAGTGAGGCCTCCAAGTCATTCATTTTCCTCAGTCCAGCCAAAGCTGAATGTGTGAGCACAAAGAAGCTGAGAGGCCACCTCCTGCCCAGAGAGAAGCCACCCACAGTCCCAGGTTGGCAGACAAGATGTGAGGGGTGAATTAAATTTGTTTTCTTGAGCAAGCCAACAAACAGTTCCTTTTCTGCAGGTCAGAGTCCACCTGGCACAGGCCTTCTATTTGGAATGGATCTCTTCTCCTTGTTCCTAAGTGTTCTGGTCTCCTGTCTCGCTCTCATTTCCTCTAACTTTGTCTTGGTATGATGTGAGTGGGTGTGGGTGATGGTGGTTTTCTCCCCAATCCTAAATGGTTTGCAGTAGATACAGATGGAGGTGGATCCTCTGATTGGTTTTTTCTATATGCTCTGGGTCAGCTTGTACTGCAGGACCATTTGTTAAAGGTTAATCGCATTTTTTTGGCAGGCTGTTTCTGCCCAGGATGTTTATGAGTATATGGAAGATGACTTCCATCCTTGTGATAAAGCAACTATGAAAGCACAAATGCCCAAATTATTCTGCCTCTCCTTGGTGCTAAGAAAAGGTCTCTGCTACGCTCTCTGATTTATTAGGCCTATTTGGCTTGACGTCTGCTTTGTGAGGTGCTAGCTGGCCTGAACCAACAGAAAAGCAGACTCATTCAGCATCATTCTCAGCTGAAGATCTGGAAGTGTAAGGCTGTGTTTCCTCTCCTGTCTTGGGATTTGCTTCTGAGCTCTTTGAGGCCCTGACAGGTGCTGACAACCCAAAGGAGAGGCTCAGTTGGGTAAAGTAAATAGGATAATCAAAAAATGTGGTTAATAGGGGATGACCTCCATCTAACTGGTTCAGCTCCTCCAGGGAAATGAAGCCGAGTGCTGTGAACTGGAAGGAATGACACCGTACAAAATATCCGTCCCCAGGTGCTACTGACAGGGTATGAGCGGGATGTGGAGGAGGCTCAGGTGGAGAGAGGGCCCTTCTAATCTTCCTCCAGAGCGTCTGGTCTCTGGGACTGTCCAACAATTTGAACCCCCTATGATTAGAACTATAGTGCTGTTTAGGAAGCCAAAACGAAGGCGTATAGGATCGGTCAGTTAATATTTAATTTTAATAATACTTGTTATGTTTGAACAGTCAGCAATGCACAAAGAAAAAATCTTCAGTGAATGTTTACACACTGTGAACACATGCTTTAAATATGCAGTGGAGGAGGAGGGGTGAATTCACAGTTAACAAAGCTAAAAAAAAAATCCTTGTTATAAATTACACAAAGCATATAAAAATATTTCTCTGAATGCATAGATTAAGACTTTAAACTCACCTACCAGCAACTGTGCAGTCTTACTCTACTGCGATACGCAGGAGTCAGTTGACCACAGAGGATTTTATAAAGGAGAAGAGAGACCAGCATAGGGCAGAGACACATCAAACCCACCTCTCACCGGAGACACCAGTTCCTTGCTTGCCTCTGTCGCTAAGCCTAGAACATGCCCTGCAGCTGCTCCTCTGGAGGCCATCTCCCAGCCAGGGGCCTTCACTGCTCCACTTTAATTAATCTGGGTGGCTGAAAGTGTTTTAACCCAAGTAACTTAGACATAAATTAATATTGAATTTATTTCATCTAGGATAGAACCAGATTTAACTTTATCAGTAAACTGTAACTTTTTTAGAAGCAAAGAAAAAAAAGGTTACTACATCTAGTTAAATTCACTTCCGATTGGTTGAAACACAAGGGAGAGGCTGGGCGCCATGGCTCACACCTGTAATCAGAGCACTTTGGGAGGCCAAGGCAGGTGGATCACTTGAGGCCAGGAGTTCGAGAGTGGCCTGGCCAACATGGTGAAACCTTGTCTCTACTAAAATACAGAAATTAGCCAGGCATGGTGGCACATGCTTGCAATCCCAGCTACTTGGGAGGCTGAGGCAGGAGAATCGCTTGAACCCGGGAGGCGGAGGTTTCAACGAGCTGAGATTATGCCCAGCACTTCAGCCTGGGCAACAAAGCGAGACTCTGTCTCAAAAAAAAAACAAAACAACAACAAAAAAAACACACACAAGGAAGGTTTCTTCTTTAAAGCACTGAAGAGAAAGAGGGTAATAAGTAAACTTCACTCTGCTATGCAAACACTGTACAAGGGTGAGTAAGTCACCAGCAGTAATTGGTGGGATACAATTAAGTCACTAAACAGAGTGATTCCGTGAAGTTAGCCTTGAAAAACATCTCAACCTCATTTCAGCATTTAGGCAGCAGCAGGAGGCCATTATCTTAGCACAACATTCTCTTCCGTTGACATCTTCTGCACGTTCTCACTCAACTGTAGTGTTCTAATAAAATTAAGTTAACACAGTTAGGAAGTTGAGTTTCTTTGGAAACTATAGGCACTATGGGGAAAAAGCTTCTTAAGACAGCAGGGATGCTCTTCGATAGCTGGCTTCAAACCCCTGCTTTCCTGTTTGTCTAAGTGTGCTAGTTCTTATTTCTGAAGTTTAGCTGTTTGTTTCAACAAAACAGTGGCTGCTCTTTTAACATTAATGACACTGAAGGAAAGGAAAAGAATCCTTGAATGCATTCTTTTAAAAAATTCCTATGCCATACTCAAGAGTTTAATCAGGTGTTTTGTTTCTGTTTTTCAGAACAAAGTCTGGTCAACTCATAACTGACTTTGTGAAGTGAATTGGTGGTAGTAGTAAGGGGATCACTAAGATCAAACCATTTGTTTACAAAAGCAACAGATTTCAGAATTGTGTAAAAATCCTAATAGTTTCAAAATAACCTTTATCTTTGATACAAAAATAAAGATGCTAACTCCTTTAGCTCAGTTTCCCACAATAACCTTTAAAATAGCAACAGATTCAGTCTCAAAAATTGCTTTTCATTTGTAGTGGAAAATGAAAGTGGAGAACATGGAACAGCAATATTTGTGCTCTTCTCATAGGATGCAGTTACACACACAGATGACTGGAATCACTTCAGAGTAAAAAAAGTGGGCTGGGTGCAGTGGCTCACACCTGTAATCCCAGCACTTTGGGAGGCCAAGGACGGGAGGATCACTTGAGGCCAGAAGTTTGAGACCAGCCTGGGCCACATAGTGAGACCCTGTCTCTATGGGAGGGGTGGGGGTGGGGGGCATTGTAAAAAAGCAGTTGCTCTTTTAGAAGGCATCAGAGAGCCCTCTAGTGACCACGAAGGGGAGTTAATGCAGAGATGACTCGAGAAATAGAGAAGCAGTCATGAGTGTTTACAAAGGAAAAAGTGAGGGAGGGAAAGCTCTTTTGGTTAACAGCATATTTACAATTAGGTAACTGTATTCTTAAATACTTTTAACCTGAGTAACATTTATAAATATGTTATAGGAACCCTCACAGTCACAAGTCACACTAGAATCCATCTGTCCAGTATCTGTGCTTTCCCCAGTCTTCCTCCCTCATAAGTTCCCAATGTCAGGAGAGTTGTGAGCATGCAACACCAAGAAAAACACATCCTGGCCCTTCAGGTGCACTGTCAACAGGAGTGGCTAGAAATAGGCTCCGCTCTCTCTCAGCTTCTGCTTAGACAACTCTCTTACATTCTGAACATAAAACACACTGGATATAGAACCTTCAGCTTCTGCCTCTCCAGACCACTTCTCAGCTGTTCAAAGCTTCAAGCAATAGGTTTATTGTGCACCAAGAGGCTTGGAAGAGTGGCACCGCTGCTTGGGGGTCAGGGGCTTCCTACCTTGGCAGAATGATGTTAGTACATACTACGCAGTGGCACCAGAGGCCCTCCCGGGCATCCGAGGCATTTAGATCAATGGCTTGTCCTTGGCCCAGAGGTGACGCACACTGTCATAATACTCAGTGATAAAAGTCCCTGCTGCATTAGTAAGTCAGTTTTGAAGCTCTCCTGTTATAACAAGGCCTTTCAGTCAGTGTGGATGCAGCATTTCTGAACAGAAAATTATTTTCACTTATCATCAGAACCAGTTCCAGCTCCTGGAAATCTTGGAGTCGAGCAACATCCTTGTCCTAAAACAAAAATATGTTAAACAGATTAACAAGAGCCACTTGTCTCCATATGTTTGGTGTACTGTATTGATATCAGTATCTTGTCTCATTTCAAAACCTAGAGGAAGAAAAAAAATCCCTGTGGCAGGCTAAGTCAGTGATAGTGCAACTAAGGCCCCAGGCTGATTGGGTTGCAAAGTGGAAGCCCTTAAAAACAGCTCAGCAGCTGCGACAGCATGAGCACACACCGCGAAGGGAGAGGCTATGAGAAGGGAGAGGAAACGCACAGATCAGTTTCCCAGGTGCCCTGAGAAGCCAGAAACCTGATGTTCAAAAACCCAGAGATGTATGAAGGACCACACATGCATCTATATGGATTTGCTCTGTAACTGAACTTGGTTCTTCACTTGTAAAACAGAAGGCACATCTAGTACTGCACTAAGTTAATCCTTACAGATCACTAAAGAAACTGAAAATAGGAAACACGTGAATGATAATTCAGAAAATTATCTCTGGTATCAACTTCCAAAAATGCCACTGTTGGCTGATCTGAATGCAATGGTGTTTCCAACTAGTTTGTAAGAATGTAACTGGCCAAACACCAGTTACAGATGTCTTTGCTCCTTCTCCACTCCACTGCTTCACTTGACTTGCCAAAAAAAAAAAAAAAAAAGCCAGTGGAAAATCATTCTTTGCTCCTTTTCTATTCTCTGTTTATTCCCTCAACTAACTCATATAACCAAGGAGGGAGCTAGGTATTTTCCAAATGCAAAAAGCAGCCATTCATGCTTAACAGACTTTTCTTACCTTTCTTAACAGAGTGTTGGGTAACTTTCTGATCTTCTCCACTTGATCTGGATTAACACCCAGCTCACAGCAACACACTCTGAGCAACTCTTGGTAGGTGAGCTCCTGTCGGTCCAGTTCAATTTCAATGAAATCATTTTCTCGAAGAGATGGGTTCTGAATTCTCACCTTGAGTACCAGCTCTAGAAAAAAGAGGAGAAATGTTAATGAATAGTTCTGGCACAGCACAGCCCCTGCTATTTAGGATCTTTTCCAGAAGATGGTTATACTTAATCATGCCAAAGGTCTGTACATGATTAACAGACCTGTTTGGTGGGAAAACCAAGTGTAACCAGCAGGGTTTGCTCAGGCCCAGTTCTGGCTTTGCTGGAGCAGTTCCCTGCATTGTTGTCCGTACTTTTAGGCTATGGTTCACAAAGTAAGAGCAAGACAGGGGAAGCCATTCCAGCTATGTAGAAGGATAATTTATTTCTGCCATTGGCGCTAAGGAGGCAAAGTCTTAAGAACAGGTTTGGGTATCAAACTGTACATGAACAGGGGAAGGGGGAAGAAGGTTGGAAAGAAGACATGGGCAGGATGTGAGTTACCCTAAAAAGATTGAACAATTATGGACCTAAAGGTATTTGTAAAATATGAAACTCCTTGCAAAAAAGACAGTAAAAGAGCCAAATGACAAGCTACTAATAAAAGCTAAAGTATAACTTGATGTGAATGTGGCACCTTCATAGGTCTTGGAACTAAGCAATCTGCTCCTTTATTCTGAACCTGGCTGCCAAGACAGCCCAAGTCAAGCACCCTGCTTTGTTCTGCTTTGTTCCCTGTATACGAATCCCTTGTGGCACCCCAGGTCACTGTTAGCACCTATAGTAGTAACTCCTCAAAAACAGGAAGTGAGAGAGTTACTTCTAGGAAAAAAGGAAATGTAAGACTAGCTGTACCCTATGGTATTTGACTGGATTTGGAAGACTCAGGATGAACTTGTGGTTTTTAATATTCTCAAAAAGATATACACTGATAGAGAAATATGGATATCTTTCCTGGCTATGTCCTCTCAGCGGGCCTAGAAGAAGTGATATACCTGTAGCAATGAGGACACCTAGTGCCCACATCCTGGTGTCTAAATACCATTCTTGGTGGGCCCAAGTGGGAGGCAAATTTGCTGTGTGTCCTAAATACCATTCTCCACGAAAAAGAACCAGGGCTTCTTGGAGAAATGACTGATTCCAGGGTGGGAGGAGGAAAAGTTATGCTATGAGCCTGGAACATCTTACTGCACCAGAAAGTAAGGCAGTGCTCCAAGAACAATGGAGACACCTGCAAGGGACATAAGAACCAGCTTGAAGGGGCTCCCACTGGCCAAATCTGGGATAACTTGAATAATTGAAAATTGATAGTAACAGATTATAACCCACTGAATAAAATAAAGATATATGTGTCAATACTGATATTAATGAAGGAGAAGGGAAAGTCCTTCTTTACAGTAAAATACCAACTAATAAGTGGAGAAAGAATGATTGAAAATCATATCCCACAAAAATAATTGGCCTGGACTCTTCAAAAAGATCAAGATCAAAAATGATAAAGGGTAAAGATTCCAGATTAAAGGAAACTAAAACGACATGATAACTACATGCAACGCATGATCCTGAGCAGGGCACAGGGAGCAGAGGACTACAGAGTCCAGATAGATATCAATAGTACAGATAGTACGTATAATAGATGATAGAATACAAAAGGCATTGGTTGAGACAATTGACATGGATTATTGAAATCCATGTTTTAATCCAAAATTAAAACATGGACTATGGATTACAGAACAGCATTACCTCAAGATTACATTTCTCAAATTTGGTCATTTGTACTGTAGTTACATAAGAGAATACCTGGCTGGGTGCAGTGATTCACACCTATAATCCCAGCACTTTGGGAGGCTGAGGCAGGTGAATCACTTAAGGTCAGGAGTTTGAGACCAGCCTGGCCAACATGGTGAAACCCCATCTCTACTAAAAAAAAAAAATTAGCCAGGCGTGGTGGTATGCTCCTGTAATCCCAGCTACTTGGGAGGCTGAGGTAGAAGAATTGCTTGAATCTGGGAGGTGGAGGTTGCAGTGAGCCAAGATCACACCACTGCACTCCAGCCTGGGTGACAGGGGAAACTACATCTCAAAAAAAAAAAAAAAAAAAAGAGAATATCCTTGTTCTTAGGAAAAATATAATGGAAAGAATACTGAAGGGTATCAGGGTAAAAGGGCAAAAGGTAAACAATTTGTGAATTTGAGTAAAGGTAGTTCCTTACACTAGTCATGTAACATTTCTGTAAGTTTGTAATTATACCCAAAATACCTCATTAAATCCCACCTCTCGGGACACCAACTCCCCTGTTGCAGAGGCTGTTTGCTGATGAGGGGTTACCTTGCATATTAAATGGAAATGCTCCAGTGAAGAAAAATGGCTGGAATGCTGGCGCTGGTCCTGCATATGCCCCATTTTGAGGCTCCAGAGACACTGGTGGCTTGGATGGGACAGAAGAAAACAGGGAGCGGCTCTGACTCACTGGTGGCTGACAAACAGGACCCGGTTTTGTGCTTTCTGGTGTTCTGAGTATGGCAGAGGGGGCCGACACATCACCATTCTGAACTAGTGCCAAAGAAGTGTGGTCCCGGGGAAAGGCCCCTAACAGGGGAGGTTCCCCAGGGGGAAGCAATGGAGGTGAGCCATCTGCAGGGGGTGATGCAGGGGGTGTGGAGGGGCCCCCATTCTGCATCTGGGCTGAATCCTCTGCTGTGGGTGTGTAGATAAAAGGGAAGGCTGGGTTGGCCAAATAGTTGGGAACAAAGGGCAGTTCTGGCTCCTTCTTCCGTTGGGGGAGGTTGTCATCATCATCGTCGTCTTCTTCCACTTAAAAAGAAGAAAACAGAACAGATCACAGTCCTTTCAAAATTACCAAAAAAAGGTGTCTTTTGGAAGTGGTGTCTTTTGGTATGTGATATGTGACATTAGTCAGTGCTTATTGCCTCTGCAGGTCAGAAGAAAAAAGAATATTTCATTAGGTTTATGATTACCACGTTCATCATTATCTTAAATTTTACAAATAAAAAAATAAAACCTTACAATGCTGACCTCCCCAGAAACAACCTGGAATTACTATCTTGGCATAGTAATTTGCTTTTAGAAATAGAACAGTTGCTGGGAGCAGTGTCTCACACCTGCAATCCCAGCACTTTGGGAGGCCGAGGTGGGTGGATCACCTGAGGTCGGGAGTTCGAGATCAGCCTGACCAACATGGTGAAACCCCGTCTCTACTAAAAATACAAAATTAGCTGGACGTGATGGCACATGCCTGTAATCCTAGCTACTCAGGAGGCTGAGGCAGGAGAATCGCTTGAACCTGGGAGGCAGAGGTTGTGGTGAGCTGACATCATGCCACTGCACTCCAGCCTGGGCAACAAGAGCTAAATTCTGTCTCAAAAAAAAGAAAGAAAAAAAATAGAACAATTGTTTGACCAGCATTAAGAATGTAGCCAATAATACCACAAGTCTTCAATGAGTCTAACGAAATCAAAAGTTCCCCCCAAACACAGACTCACCTCCCATAATTTTCCTGATTTCTCTCCTTGATGTTAACTGGACTGGCATTTCTCCTTTTGTGGTAAGAATTTCTTTGTCAGCTCCTGATTTTAACAGGTAAGAAACCACCTGACCATGGTTTCGTTTACATGCCCAGTGTAAACAAGTCCTGTCCCAAAGAAAAGAATGATTGAAAAAGAGGAGAGGTGATTTGGGATTTCAGATTCTAAACATTAGTAAATAATGTATATACAAGCCTGTTAGAGTTCAGCTAGAACCAGGTAACCGGGCTGGTAATCTCAACTTTTCACAAAGAAGATGATCAAAATATTTAATATGCTTAAATTTTGTTTTTAAATCTCATTTCTGGTTCCTGAGAAAAACTAACTTAACCTAGGAGTTTTGATTTCAATAGCCTCCAGGAGGTAAGCTCACTGGCTGGCTAACTCCAATGGTAACGTGGAGTGTACTCTATCACTATTGCTCATTAGATCATCTCAGTCTCTGAAACATATTTTTATATTGCTATATTCCTTTTCAGGGACTATGGAAACTCACTTCATATGCCACCTGAAGATTCAATATTATCAGGCTAATAACCATCTCCTATCAGCAGCTTGCTCTGTCACTTAAATTATTATTATGACAGCAGATATTCTTGTCTGAATCCCAGTTGCTCACTTTCTTTTTCCTTCTTACTTTTCTTTCCTTAACACACACACACAAAGGATTTCCAAATTTCCATTTTTAAAAAGTTGGCTTCTTTAGTTCTCTCCAGAAGGCTACAAACATATCCTCATCTGCGTAAACATAAGGCATTGCACATATACTTTAATTCCTGAGGTACTTAAAAAATATATATCAACAACCAAAATTCTTCAAGAACAGGCTCTTCTAACATATCAGACTCATTTAAGTAAAACTAATCACTCAATATTGTACACAGAGGAAGCAATTCCGCACACTCTGAAGGGCTACTATTTTCATACTGTACAGAAACATAATTAGCATGCAGGCAAAACTCCATCTTAACAGAAATGAAAGATTCAGAGCAACTAAATCCATCCCTAGGTGCCAAAGCTGAAAGTATATTATGGAAGGAAAATACTTCTTGCCCCTGTGTTTTGAAATGTCTTCTTTCACCAACTCTCTAATTGAATTGAGATAAATATCTTCAGAGCTCTTACAGCCAAATACAGAAATGAAGGTTGGAACAAATGTTCAATAGTGAAGGTTAGTTCACTAACCTGGGAAGTATAATTATCTGGAAAGTTTATATGGTTCTAGGAAAAAGCTGATTTGCCCTGGGCTTAGCATTAGTAACTCACAGAAAGTTAGCATATCTGGCTGGCTGGGAGCAATTCCACTGATGTCTCAGAGTGACATTCTACATTATGGTTCATTAGAATTAGATTATCCAGGTTCCTTTAAGGTGTATTTCATGATGCAATGACAAAATTATTGCTAATTTGGGAAAAGTAAGAGTCTTGTTAAGTTTGGGAGAGAAGAGTCTTGATCAAGCTCCCTGAAGGCAAGGAAGTGTTTGCTTGGCACATATACATGCTTAATTAATATTTACTGAATGGGCTAGGCATGGTGGCTCACACCTGTAATCCCAGCACTTAGGAAGGCCAAGGCAGGTGGATCACTTGAGGTAAGGAGTTTGACACCAGCCTGCCCAACAGGGTGAAACCCCGTCTCTACTAAAAATCCAAAAATTAGCGTGATGGTGCACGTCTGTAATCCCAGCTACTGGGGAGGCTGAGGCAGGAGAACTGCTTGAACCCAGGAGGCAGAGGCTGCAGTGAGCCAAGATCGCACCACTGTACTCCAGCCTGGGCAACACAGCAAGACTCTGTCTCAAAAAAAAAAAAAAAAAAAAGTACCGAATGAGTAAACTAAGGATAAGGTGGACCTTGCTTGAAGTAGAAGGATCTAATCTATCCTTGATTCTGGGCAAACTGCAGCCTTGAGTGTGTTTGTGTGTGGATGTCTGTGGCACAGGCTTAAAAAGTGAACAATTATAATAAGTGAGCCCTCAAAAATGAATGACGCATGATGAGAAAAAGATGCTCCCTTTTGGAAAAAAAATGCTCACTTGCTAGTAGTAGATCACTTGTTCATGGCAAGCTTGAGTGTAAAGGAGGTAATTTACTACCAGTGGGTCTGAGAGACTCTGGGACAAACCAACTTGCTAAACTACCACCCATGTAAAGCAGTGTTAAGTCAACATAGCATGGCCCCCACAGCCCTGTGCCTTAGTCATCTTCATTTACAGTCCAGAGTTGTGTGGCTCTGGGCAGCCATAACTCAGAGTCCCTGCAGCCACGTAATATTTTCAAGTTCTTCATGAAGCATTATCCTTGGTCCTTAAAACCAAGGGGTATGCATGACACTTGAATTACAACTGATGTGGCGGAATGACGAGTGATCAATCTAATTGATAGATTACTCTATCTTTGAACTTCAACTCCTTAAGCTTTATATTTGCAGTCAGAATATCTTATTAGTGTCGAAAACTATTTCAGACCTGAGGCATTGGGTGTCATTCATCAACCAGGCATCACTCACTGGTGCTGAAATTGTGGTTACTGATCAACTAAGAATTGAAAGCAGTCACCATTCTGCTTGGCAATGCAAGAGAGTATGTTTTTTGAGGGTAACCTTATATTCCATTACCCAGCACATTGCTTCATAAGAAGAAAATAACAACAATAGCTAACACAGGTGTAACGCTTCACATGTCGGACATTGTTCTAAAGGCATTACATGTATTAACTTATTTAATCCTCTACACCCATGAGGTAATACTATTGTCAACATTCCCCCCATTTTACAGAAGAGGAAACAGACATCAGCAAATAAATAAGCAAAGCATGCAGTATGCTAGGTGGTGATGAAGTGTGACAGCAATAGTAAAGCGGGGAAAGGCATTAGGGAATGCCAGAGGTTGTGCGACTTTAAATTGAGGGCCCAGGAAAAGCCTTGCCAAGAAGGTGACATCTAAACTAAAATCTGAAGGCGGTGAGGAAGCAAACCATGTGATATCTAGAGGGAAAGCATTTAAGAGAGTGGGACGACAAAACGCAAAGATCTTGAATCAGGACTGTCTGATATTCCAGGGAAAGCAAGGAGGCCAGGGGAAAAAGGTAAGCAGAAGGGCAAATCCCATGAGATTAGCACAGAGGTAAGGAGGGAAGATGTGGGGAGAGGCAGTAGAAACTGTAGGACCCTGTAGACTTTTACTGAGTGAGATAGGAGCCATTTTTGAGAAGAGTGAAATGATCTGACTTATCTTTTAAGTCAGGATCCCTCTGACCACTGTATTAATTAAGGAGACTGTTTAATATAAGCTGAGGAGCAAGGACACTAGCTAGGAAGCTATTGCAATAATCTAGGCGAGAGAAACAATGGTGTACCAGAGGTGTAGTGGTAGGGTTAGTGAGTAGTCAGATTCTGACTGTATCTGAAGGTGAAGTTCATAGAATCGGCTGACTGGATGTCAGCTGTGAAAGACAGGAGGCAAGCAGGGTGCCAAGCGTTCTGGCCTGAGAACCCCTGAGAGGCTGAGGACTCAGAAGAGCAGGCTTGAGGTGGTAGAGGGATGAGGCGAGACTTGGAATTCAATCTTGGATATGTTGAATTTGACAAGCCTATTAGACAATTCCTCCAATTAAATCTACAAGAGGACGGGCGCGGTGGCTCACACCTATAATCCCAGCACTTTGGGAAGCCGAGGCGGGCAGATCACCTGAGGTCAGGAGTTCGAGACCAGCTTGGCTAACATGGTGAAACCCCATTTCCACTAAAAATACAAAAAATTAGCCAGGCGTCGTGGCACACACCTGTAATCCCAGTTACTCGAGAGGATGAGGCAGGAGAACGCTTGAACCCGGGAGGCGGAGGGTGCGGTGAGCTGAAATCACGCACTGCACTCCAGCCTGGGTGACAAGAGTGAATCTCTATCTCAAAAAAAAAAAAAAAAAAAACACAAAACCTATAAGAAGCCTCTTCAGGCTACCTCAGATTCACTTTACTAAACACCTACTATGGGGCAGACATTGTGTTTAGGAGAGTAGGTCTGGAATCAGATACCAGGTTCGTTTTCTGGCTCCACTAGTTACTGTCAATCCCCTGACCTTGGGAAGGGGCAGTGCGCAAAGTGAGGAAATGACTTACTCTTTCTGGGCCTCAGTTTCTTCATCTGTAAATGGAGAGAACAATAACTATGTCCCCAGGTAGTCGTGAACAAGCTAACACACGTAAAACACTTAGAACCCCATCTGTGCTGGCCGGGCGCAGGGGCTCATGCTTGTAATCCCAGCACTTTGGCAGGCTGAGGTGGGCTGATCACAAGGTCAGGAGATGGAGAACATCCTGGCTAACACGGTGAAAACCCATCTCTACTAAAAATACAAAAAATTAGCAGAGAGTGGTGGCAGATGACTGTAGTCCCAGCTACTTGGGAGGCTAAGGCAGGACAATGGCATGAACCCAGGAGGTGGAGGTTGCAGTGAGCCGAGATGGCGCCACTGCACTCCAGCCTGGGTGAGAGTGCAAGACTCCGTCTCCAAAAAAAAAAAGAACCCTATCTGTGCTACAAAGCAAGTTCAATAAACGTTATCTATTTATTTTATGCTTCATCTCATTAAGGGCTCACAATACTCTCCTGGAACAAGTAGAAAATGAAGCAACGGTTAAAGTCCCGTCTAGGCAGGAATGGAGAAGACCCTGCAGGAAAGACCAGGCTCCTTCTACACAACAACGCCTCCCAGTGCCAAAATGGTAATTCACAGCTTTGAACCAGAGCAACGCTCAGAAAAGGTACATACACAACAGCAAGTTTGCAAACACCTGTAAACAAAACAGAACAGAAAGGTAGTATCCTCTGTTTCCTGGCTTTCTAGTCAGCTATCCAGGCTGCTTTCTTTAGGGAAATTAGGTAGACAATTTTTTTTTTTTGAGACTGGGGTCTCGCTATGTTGCCCAGGCTGGTCTCAAACTTATGGGCTCCAGTGATCCCCCTGCCTTGGCCTCCCAAAGTGCTGGGATTATAGGCGTGAGCCACCAGGTCCCGCAAGGTAGACAAGACTTTTTTTTTTTGAGGCAAAGTCTCGTTCTGTCGCCAGGCTGGAGTGCAGTGGTGTGATCTTGGCTCACTGCAAACTCTGACTCCCTGGTTCAAGTGATTCTCCTGCCGCAGCATCCCAAGTAGCTGGGATTATAGGCACGTGCCGCCACCCCCAGATAATTTTTGTAGTTTTAGTAGAGACGGGGTTTCACCATGTTGGCCAGAATGATCTCAAACTCCTGACCTCGTGATCTGCCCACCTCGGCCTCCCAAAGTGCTGGGATTACAGGCGTGAGCCACCGCACCAGGCCCAGGTAAATAGACTTTTGAGGCAGTCTGGAAACCATGGTTCTGGTACATTAATAGTTATGTGGCCTAGGGCAAGTTATTCTCTGGGGTTGATCCTCTCTCCATTGCCCCTTTCAGTTCCAATATGGATGATTCCACTTAAAAAAAAAAAACGTAAACTCACTTTTTTGTTGTTGTTGAGGTGGAGTCTTACTCTGTCGCCCAGGTTGGAGTGCAGTGGTGCAATCTCAGCTCACTGCAACCTACATCTCCCAGGTTCAAGTGATTCTCCTGCCTCAGCTTCCCAAGTAGCTGAGACTAGAGGCGGGCACCACCACGCCCAGCTAATTTCTGCACTTTTAGTAGAGACGGGGTTTCACCATGTTGGCCAGGATGGTCTTGAGCTCCTGACCTCCTGATCCGCCCACCTCAGCCTCCCAAAGTGCAACTCACTTTAACTCTAAGCTAGCAAAATAGTCTGGCTAAGCATTACCTGAATCAAAATTTTAAATTTTAAATACAGAGGGTGGAATAATGCCACATTCAGTAACTTTAAGTTTTGACCACCAGCAACATCTTAAGATAAGACTCCTTATTTAATTGGGACGAATTCAATCTGCAGGCAGACATCTAAAGTCTTGGATGACATTCTGTATTTGAAATTGTAATAAGAAAACAGGCCGGGTACGGTAGGCTCACATCTGTAATCCCAGCACTTTGGGAGGCTGAGGCAGGTGGATCACTTGAGGCCTGGAGTTTGAGACCAACCTGGCCCCATCTCTACTAAAAATACCACACACACACACACACACACACACACAAAATTTGCCGAGTGCGGTGGTGCCCGCCTGCATTCCCAACTACTTGGGAGGCTGTGGCAGGAGTGTCACCTGAGCAGGGGAGGAAGAAGTTGCAGTGAGCCGAGACGGTACCATTGCACTCCAACATGGGCGACAGGGCAAGTCCTGTCTCAAAAAAAAAAAAAAAAAAAAAGAAAAAGAAAAGAAAGAAAACACTGGATAGGATAAACAAATGAGTCTTCCTTCAAACAGGCAACTGTAGGCAGCAGCCGCAATTCAGTCGCAGTGAAACAAAAGAGAAGCAGAATGGTGATGCAAATGTGTGTTGTTGTTTTTTTTTTTTCTCCTGGTCTTGGCTAAGGAAATCGTGCTAGTTTATAAAATTCGTATTTGATCAGTTGCTTATGCTTTTAGCTCTGCAAGATGTGTTGTCCTCCAGAAGCACCTAGGGCAAATTAACTCAGCACTCGAATTGGGGTGAGCTCCAACGCTTAGTCGCTGAGAATCACAGCCTCCAGCACTGCTCTGACCAAGTGAGCCGGGGGCGCGGGGGAAGGGTGTAGGGCACCAGAGTCCCAGTGGGCGCTGCCCCGAGTGGACCACGTGGGCCTGGATTTGGGCAGGACGCGCTCCTGACCGCACGAGGCATGGGGGCCAGGGCTGGCCTCAAGAGGGCACAATCTCGGAGGCCCGAGGTGGCAGGCCTCGCCGTAGCCCCGGCGTCCAGGGACGGCGCTGGGCCCACGTCACGACTGACTGCCCCACGCCTCGGACCGGCTGCCCTGACCCTAGGCCTCCCCCGCTCCCCACTTACCAGCCGTTGACCTCATTTTGGGAGTTCACATCCACCCCGCTCTCCACCAGTTTCTGCACCTCCCGAATGTCCCCTAAGGCCGCGGCCTCCCGCAGCCTCTCCTGCTGCTCCTTCTGCTCTAGGAGGGCGTTCATCTTCCCCTCAGCCCCAGGCCCCCGCCCAGGCCCGCCTGCCCCGCCCCGCCCGGGGCCTGTCAGCGCCGCCGCCGTCGCCGCGGCCCGCTCCCGGCCATGGGGAGGGAGCGTGGAGCTCGCCCGCCCTGTTCGCGCCGCTGCCCGCGCCCGTCCCGGGATTTCCGCTCCCTCCCGCAGGCCGCCCCTGCTGCTCCCGGCCCGCAGGCCCAGGCCTCCTCCCCGGCCGCGCCTCCCGAAGGCCGGCTCCGGGGGACCCTATTCAGTGTGACAACCCTGACCCAGATATTTTCCGTTCCGACCCGGGGATCCGGCGCCCAGGCTGGCTGTTTATGTAACTACTGCACAATATTATCTGCCATGATTCATTGACTATTTTTAGACCTCCCCACCCCGCAGTTTCAAGGGAGGAGGACAAGGCACATGAAAAGAGAAAAAAGCATAGTTGAGAGCCAGAAAAGCCTTATCCTCTGGTGCAGGCTGTTTACCAGGCATCCAAAATAATTGGTGGGTTCTTTTTGTTGGGATTTGGGGGTTTTTTGTTGTTTATTTTCCCCCCATTTGGTTGGCTCCTTTTCCGTATCTTGCCCAGCAGGATGGGGAAATGGGCTGAAAACGATCCTACTATAATACGCCCATTATTACAGAGATAGATTACACTCTTGTTTTTGACAGTGCTTGGGGACAATTCAGTTAGAATCTGTAATTCAACTGTTGTTGTTTTACATCTCATTTTAGACAGGATTTCTTCTAACCTGGCTTTCAGGAAAAATATTTATATTGTGCTCACAGTTTATGAACTGTAATTACTGCTTACAGATTGTAATTAGTTACTCTTCATGAAGGCCATATAAGGAGAAAAGAAAGGAAAAACATTAAAGAGGCTTTGGAGGTGTCCTGGTCCTGATTCCAAGTGCTCTGGGAAGAGCTGTGGTGTACATGTAAACAGCATTTTGCTTGACATCTTGCCCGATCTATCTAATGAGGCTCAGAGCCTCAGTTGGCACTGTTTTATACCCAGTGGGAGAAAAAGGAAATATTGTTTTGCTGAGCCCAGGTGCCCCAAAGAGATCCTCCGATGTGGCACAGGATGGAACTTTGCAGATGGGGTCAGGATTAAGGAAATAGCCCTGGGGAGGAAGGGAGGAAGGCCTGAACAGGGAGAGATGAAATAGGAAGGGATAAATTTAGGCATGGAGTTTTCATTTCCATCTCTTGGGACTGCTAGGATCTGCACAGCAAGCATTTTTCTTGCTACAGTTTAAGAAAAACCAATGTCTGTTTGTTTAGTATGATACAGTAATTTACACAGTATGCAGTGCACACCAGGTGGTGCTGAATATAAACTGACTGCGCACTGAAATTGACCCCCATGGCAAATTGTAACCCTGCTTGAGCTTACATTTTCATTTGTTCCCACAATTTAAACTTTAATTCTCACCTCTAGCATGATACTCCATCTGAAAGTGATGTGCATGGCACTGGAATGGAGTCCTTCAACACAATTTGACTGACATGGGAGTAGGTAGTGGCTTGTTGTTTTTGTTTGTTTGTTTGTTTGTTTCTGAGACAGAGTCTCACTCTGTTGTCCAGGCTGGAGTGCAGTGGCGTGATCTCGGCTCACTGCAACCTCTACGTCCAGGTTCACGCGATTCTCCTGCCTCAGCCTCCCAAGCAGCTGGGATTACAGGCCTGTGCCACCATGCTTGGCTAATTTTTGTATTTTTAATAGAGATGGGGTTTCACCATGTTGGCCAGACTGGTCTCGAGCTCCTGACCTCATGTGATTCATCAGCCTCGGCCTCCCAAAGTACTGGAATTACAAGTAGGAGCCACCGCGCCTGGCCTTTTTTTTTTTGGTTGTTGTTGTTTTTTCTTATTAATGCAGTTTAAAAAATTGTTCGTGACTGCACCCCAAAGACTATGAGTTCTCTTTATGAGAGTTTGTCAAATGTCCCTTCCTTAAAAGGATTATAGCATGTACCCTACATAACTGCTGTATCCATGAATATTACTAGATCTTCTTAAACTCAACCTCTACTTACTCTGATTTCAGTCTTCTGTTTATTATCTTCAAATTAAAAAAAAATTTTTTTTTTATCCACAAATAAAACTTCTGATTCTGGATATAACTGAATGTAACCTGCTGGCTGTTCTAGTACTACTTCCATTTATGTCTACTCTGTCTTGTCTCTAGGGAACTACCTAACTCACTGAACTGTATTAAGCATGTACTGTTTGCCAGGCACTGTTCTAGTCACTGAGGATGCTGCTGCAAATGATTCAGAGTCCGTGACTTCCAAGAAAAGTTTATCAGGGGAGACAAGGCGAACAATAGAACGTGCTATGCGTTACAATAGAAACAACTCGGCATAATGGTAGTGAGCATGGAGACAGATGCCAGACTGCCTGGGTTTGTATGCCAGCTTTGCCACTCATATAATCTTGGATGAGTTACTCAACTTTCCCGTGCCTCAAATTCTGCACCTGCGAAATAGGAATAATAGTAGCACCCACCTTGCAGGATTGTTGTATGGATTGAATGAATGGATATGTGCAAAGCCTAGACATCTTAAACATTCATTGGATCATAGGTGGGTTACAACAAGGTTTACGTTAGGGAAACTTAACCTGGCAGAATGGGAGAGCAGTGCTGGTCAAGAAACAAGGATAATGTTCGGGTTTCTGGCTGATTAGATGGTGGTGTGATGTATTGAGATTTGAGACAAAGGATGTTGAGAAGGTTTGAGGTTTGGTCGTGAATTCACTTTTGAATCTGTTGAGCTTTCCGAGGACTTTTTAATTACTACTACTCTTTACTATCTGCTACTATCAACTCATTGCCAAGCACTGCAGGAACTGCTATACGTGGATTATCTCATTTAATCCTCACAACAACCCCTCTGTAAAACAGGACCATCGTTATTATCTGAGGCTCAGCGAGGTAATTAACTTGCCCCAATGCTGGCCAGGCGCGGTGGCTCACACCTGTAATCACAACCATTTTGGGAGGCTGAGGCGGGCAGATCACCTGAGGTCAGGAGTTTGAGACCAGCATGGCCAACATGTCGAAATCCCGTCTCTACTAACATTATAAAAATTAGCTGGGCCCAGCGGGTGCCTGTAATCTCAGCTACTCAGGTGCTGAGGCAGGGGAATCGCTTGAACCCAGGAGGCGGAGGTTTCAGTGAGCCGAGATCATGCCATTGCACTCCAGCCTGGGCAACAGAGTGAGACTCCTTCTCAAAAACAAACAAACTTGCCCAATGCTATACATGGTAGTTTGTGATGGAGCAAAGCTTTGAACTCAAGTTCAACTTCTGAGCCTGTGCTTTCTTTTCTGATTTTCATTTAAATGTTCAGTAAACCAGTAAACAGTTATGTGAATGGATATTGCATTTAGGAAGGAGATCTGGGCTGGTGATTTGTATTTTGGCAGTCAGCAAAGGGTGCTAACTGAAGTCATGGGAATAGAAGAGATAGCCCCAAGGGAATCTGTGTGAGTGCTGAGAGAAGACTGCTACCGGCGGTGGCTCACACCTATAATCCCAGCACTTTGAGAGGCGGAGGAGGGTGGATCATCTGAGGTCAGGAGTTCAAGACTAGTCTGGCCAACACAGCGAAACCCTGTCTCTACTGAAAATACAAAAAGTAGCTGGGTGTGGTGGTGCACGCCTGTATTCCCAGCTACTCAGGAGGCTGAGGCAGGAGAATCACTTGAATCTGTGAGGTAGAGGTTGCAGTGAGGCGAGATCGTGCCACTGTATTCCAGTCTAGGCAACAGAGTAAGACTGTCTCAAAAAAACAAAAAAAACCAAAAAAGACTGCTGAAGACAGCCAGGAATGGTGGTTTGTTCCTGTTATCCCAGCTACTCAGGATGCTGAGACAGGAGGATCCCTTGAGCCCAGGAGTTCCAGACTAGCCTGGACAACACAGTGAAACCCTGACAGTGAGACCCTGTCTTAAAATAAGTAAGTAAATAAATAATTTTTAAAAAGAAGACAACTGGTCGGGCACAGTGGCTCACGCCTGTAATCCCAGCACTTTGGGAGGCCAAGGTGGACGGATCACAAGGTCAGGAGATGGAGACCACGGCGAAACCCCGTCTCTACTAAAAATACAAAAAATTAGCTGGGCGCGGTTGTGGGCGCCTGTAGTCCCAGCTACTCGGGAGGCTGAGGCAGGAGAATGGCGGGAACCGGGAGGCAGAGCTTGTAGTGAGCCGAGATCGCGCCACTGCACTCCAGCCAGGGAGACAGAGTGAGACTCCATCTCAAAATAAATAAATAAATAAATAAATAAAAATAAAAATAAAAATAAAAAGAAGACAGCCAAAGACGGAAGAATACAAATGGTTCCCAATTTATGATGGTTGCAGTTAGGATTCTTTTACTTTACAACAGTGCAAAAGTGATACACAAAAGTGCAAAAGTAAGTAGAAACCTTACTTCATGTAACCAATTATTGTTTTTCATTTTCAGTACAGTATTTAATAAATTACATGAGATATTCAACATGTTATTATAAAACAGGTTTTGTGTTAGATGATTTTGCCCAACTGTAGGCTAATGTAAGTGTTCTCAGCACATTTAAGGCTAGGCTAAATTATGATGTTTGGTAGGTATATTAGTCTGTTTTCACCCTGCTATCAAGAACTACCTAAGACCAAGCACAGTGGCTCATGCCTATAACCCCAGCAGTTTGGGAAGCCAAGGCAGGTGAATCACTTGAGGCCAGAAGTTCGAGACCAGCCTGGCCAACATGGAGAAACCCTGTCTCTACTAAAAAATACAAAAATTAGGCAGGTGTGGTGGTACAAGCCCATAATCCCAGCTACTTGGGAGGCTGAGGCACAAGAATCACTTGAACCTGGGAGGCGGAGGTTGTAGTGAGCCTAGATTGTACCACTGCACTCCAACCTGGGCGACAGAGCAAGACTTTGTTTAAAAAAAAAAAAAGAACTACCCGAGACTGGGCAATTTATAAAGTGAGGAGGTTTAATTGACTTACAGTTCCACATGGTGGGGGAGGCCTCAGGAAACGTACAATTATGGCACAAGGTGTCATACACATTCACAAGGTGGCAGGAGAGAGAGCGACAGGGTGAAGGGGAAGTGCCACGCTTTTAAACCATCAGATGTCCTGAGAACTCACTCACTATCACAAGAACAGTATGGGGGAGCTGCCCCCATTATCCAATCACCTCCTATCAGGTTCCTCCCTGGACACATAGAGATTACAATTTGAGATGAGATTTGGGTGGAGACACAGAGCCAAACTGTATCTGTAGGCTAGGTGCATTAAATGCATTTTCAAGCTATGATGGACGTATTGGGATCTAACCCCTTTGTAAGTTGAGGAGCATCTATAGTCAACATTTTAATGATGGACAGAAGAGAAGAAATTCTGAAATGAGACTAAAGAGGAGCAGCTATTAATAGACTAGCAGGAGGAAAAGCAAAGGAGTGGGAGGGTTTGGAGACAAGGGAGTGATCCACAGGGTCAAATGCTGCAGAAAGGGCAAGAAAGAAAGGGCTGAAACGTATAAAATGGGGTTAACCATCACAACCTTGCTGGTGCCATTGAAGAGGAAAGGTGCAGTGAAGTGATACAGGTAGCCACCAGACTTTCTTAGTCCGTTTGGGGTGCTATAACAAAATACCACAACCTGAGTGACTTATAAGCAACCGAAATTTTTTTCTCACAATTCTGGAAGTTGAAATTCCAAGATCATGGTACCAGCATGGTCAGGTTCTGTCGAGGGCCCTCTTCTGGGTTGCAGACTGCCAGTTTCTCATTTTTTCCTTACATGGCATAGCAGAAGGGGCAAGGGAGCTCTCTCGGACCTCATTTATGAATGGCACTAATCCCATTCCTGAGGTCTCTGCCTTCATGACCTAATCACACCCGAAAGGTCCTGCCTCTTTTTTTTTTTTTTTTTTTTGAGACAGGGTCTTGTTCTGTCACCCAGGCTGGCACTTGACCTAAAAAATAAATATAAACAAACAAACAACAACAACAACAAAACCTTTCATTCTAAGGGAAGAAATCGATATTTGCAATATTGTGTGACAAACCCAAAAATGTGCAAGGATGCTTCAGGTAAAATGATGGCACAAAGAAGAAGGTGATCAGTGTGTAGCAGGTGGAGGGCCAGGGTCCAGGGTGGCATTGTGGAGCTGCTGAAACTGGGGCTGTGAGCTGAAAGATGAGTAAGGGCTCACATCTGTAACCCCGGCTGCTCAGGAGGCTGAGGCAGGAGTGAGACCCTGTCTCTGAAAGAAAGATAAGTAGGTGTTGCTTGCTGCTGGAGTGGAAGAGCTTTCCATGCCTGAAGCAACGTAGGTGGTGAAATGCAGAAAGCAAGGGTCTTCCAAGTACTGGAAGCAGTAGCAGATGAAGGTAGAGAAGCAGGTCAGAGCATGGACTACCTTGGACCACCTTGTGGTGGTTGAACCTTAGGGTGATGATGGGGAGTCATCGCCTCCAAGGTTGGAGGCATTTTTGTTTTGTTTTGCTTTGAGACAGGGTCTCACTCTGTCACCCAGGCTGGAATGCAGTGGTTCCATCTTGGCTCACTGCAGCCTCTGCCTCCTGGGACTCCAGCAATCCTCCCACCTCAGCCTCCTGAGTAGCTGGGACTAGAGGCGCGTGCCACCATGCCCAGCTAATTTTTGTATTTTCAGTAGAGATGGGGTTTCACCACGTCACCCAGGCTGGTCTCAAGCTCTTGAGCTCAAGCAATCTATCAGCCTTGGCCTCCCAAACTGCTGAGGTGTGAGCCGCTACACCTGGCCTGTTGGAGGCTTTTGAGCAGGGGTGAGACACAACTAGATTTACATTTAGAAAGGTGACTGATGGCCGGGCGTGGTGTCTCATGCCTGCAATCCCTGCACTTTGGGAGGCCGAGGTGGGTGGATTGCCTGACCTCAGGAGTTCCAGAGCAGCCTGGGCAACATGGCGAAACCCCGTCTCCACTAAAATACAAAAAAAAACCAAAAAACAAAAAATAGCCGGGCACAGCGGTGTGAGCCTGTAGTCCCAGCTACTCGGGAGGGTGAGGCAGGAGAATTGCTTTGACCTGGAAGGCAGAGGATGCAGTGAGCTGAGATCGTGCCACTGTACTTCTGCCTGGGCAACAGAGCGAAACTCCATCTCAAAAAAAAAAAAGAAAGGTGACTGAGGCAGCAAGATAGATGGAGGATGGGGTCAAGGGGCCCAAACTGGAGGCTGGGAGGCTGGGAAGCAGTCAGAAGACCTATAGTAACTGCAGCTTCCTTTCTATATTAGCTTATAGGGCTATCATAACAAAAATACCACAGACTAGATGCTTAAACAAAAGAGATTTTTATTTTCTAGAGGCTATGAGTTTACAATCTGGGTGTTGGCAGGTTTGGTTTCTTTGGAAGCCTCTGTCTTTGGCTTGTAAATGACCACCTTCTTACCATGTCCTCACATAGCTTTTTCTCTGTGCAAGTGTATCCCTGGTGCCTCTGTGTGTGTCCAGATTTCCTCGTATAAGGACACCAGTCTGATAGGATTATGGCCCAACCTAACAGCCTTGTTTTAACTTAATTGTCATCTTCAAATGCATGATCTCCCAATACAGTCACATTCTGAGGTTTCAGGAATTAGGCCTCAACATATGAATTCGGAGGTGACAGGAACACAATTTAGCCCATAACATTTTCTTTTTCTTTTTTTTTTGAGATGGAGTCTCACTCTGTCACCCAGGCTGGAGTGCAATGGTGTGGTCTCAGCTCACTGCAACCTCTGCCTCCCGGGTTCAAGCAATTCTCCCGCCTCAGCCCCCCAGGTAGCTGGGAGCATAGGCACCTGCCATCACATCCGGCTAATTTTTTGTATATTGAGTAGAGAAGGGTTTCACTATGTTGACCAGGCTGGTCTCGAACTCCTGATCCACCTGCCTCGGCCTCCCAAAGTGGTGGATTACAGGCGTGAGCCACCGTGCCCGAAGCCCATAACATTTTCTATTGGTAACAGGTATGGAATGGGGTCTGGACATCACTGGTTGATAAGATTAAGTCATTTCCCATTCCATCATTAGGAAACAGCCAACTCCTGTAGTCCATCAAAATTATCTGTGAAATGGGCTTTGTGATTTGTTAATAAAGACTACTTTTACCTCTGGATCCCGAGACACAGCAG
Source organism: Piliocolobus tephrosceles (assembly GCF_002776525.5). Classification (NCBI taxonomy): domain Eukaryota; kingdom Metazoa; phylum Chordata; class Mammalia; order Primates; family Cercopithecidae; genus Piliocolobus; species Piliocolobus tephrosceles. The sequence goes on along the minus strand of NC_045449.1, from coordinate 43,767,851 downwards.
AGAATCTGATACAGATCACACTAGGGCTCACTGCATTAATGGAGGATGAAGGAATTCATTATCTGTAGTGGTAACGCACACTGAAATGTGGCTTGTCCTCAGACTCTAGGAAAAAGAGAGTTGTAGAGTAAGACTTACCTGGTGTGTGACAGGGCCAGGAGCTCTCACCTCTGTGATTCAAAGGCATTTAATACTTTCTTTTTGAGACAGGGTGTCACTCTAGGTGCACTCCCAGGCTGGAGTGCAGTGGTGCAACCACGCCTCACTGCAGCCTTGACTTACTGTGCTCAAGTGATCCTCTCACCTCAGCCTCGTGAGTAGCTGGGACTACAGGCATGCACCACCACACCCAGCTAATTTTTTGTATTTTTTGCAGAGGCAGGATTTCATTATGTTGCCCAGGCTGGTCTCAAACTCCTGGGCTCAAGCAATCCGCCTGCCTCGGCCTCCCGAAGAGCTGAGATTACAGGTGTGAGCCACCACGGCTGGCCCAAGTAGTTTCATTTCAAGACCAAATTGTAGTTGTGATGTTTTTGTCTCCCATAGGTCAGGAGCTCCCGGAGAACTCGGTTTTATACATCCGTCTTTGTATTCCCAGCCAGTAACCCAGGTTCAGAACAGAACACATGCACCATTATAGTTTGTGGAAAGAATGAGATAATTAGATTAAGAACTTGTGATGGGCAGGAGCTGTAATTTTGTGTGTTTGTGGTTCATGATGTGTGCAGTCCTGTTTGTTTGTGGTTCACTTTTTTTTTTGGATGGAGTCTTGCTCTGTCACCCAGGCTGGAGTGCAGTGGTGCAGTCTTGGCTCACTGTAAGCTCCGCCTCCCAGGTTCATGCCATTCTCCTGCCTCAGCCTCTGGAGTAGCTGGGACTATAGGCCTGGCTAATTTGTTGCCCGGCTAATTTGTTGTATTTTGAGTAGAGACGGGGTTTCACCGTGTTAGCCAGGATGCTTGATCTCCTGACCTTGTGATCCGCCTGCCTCTGCCTCCCAAGTGCTGGGATTACAGGTGTGAGCCAGTAAGCTTGGCCTTTTTTTTTTTTTTTTTGGTGGTAGTAACAGTGGAGAGCCCTCAATAAATGCTTCATTGGGAAAACTGAAACCAACAGCTGAGAACTGCCTCATCTCACTGCTAAATCTGTAAATTGATTTTCTTCTTTCTTGTTTCAGTGGAGAAGATACTTTCTCCTATCAAAGGCCAGAGGTTTCAAATATGCCCTGGAGCCTAACCCGTTACCTTTTTAAGATTTTAAGTCATTAACTATCTCCTTCTTTTATTTTCTACCTCTCTACTGGAATATCCCCAACATTAAACATACTCTATATTCCTATGTTTGGTTTTTTTTTTTTTTTTGGTCTTTTTTTTTTTTTTTTCCTTTTTGTGGAGAATGGAGTCTTGTTATGTTGCCCAGGCATGTCTCAAACTCCTGGGCTCAAGCTATCTCCCTGCCTCTGCCTCCCTAAAGTACTGCGGTTATGGCGTGAGTCACCATGTCTAGCCTCTAATTTCCTATCTTAAAAAAGGCTCCGACCCCACGTGGTGGCTCACGCCTGTAGTCCCAGCACTTTGGGAGGCTGAGGCAGGTAGATCACCTGAGGTCAGGAGTTCGAGATCAGCCTGGCCAAGATGGTGAAACTCCGTCTCTACTAAAAGTACAAAAATTAGCTGGGCGTGGTGGCAGGTGTCTGTAATCCCAGCTACTCAGGAGGCTGAGGCAGGAGAAACTGTAGTTCCAGCTACTGGGGAGGTTGAGGCGAGAGGGTCACCTGAGCCCAGGACTCCAGCGTGGGGGACACAGCCAGACCCAGTCCAAAAAAAAAAAAGTGTTGGACTTGTTATCAATGTGTAGTGCCTTACATTGTATCAAATCATTTAATCTTCACAAAAGCATCGTGGCTGGGGGCCCGGGGAGGACTATTGTAAACCCCATTTTAAAGAAAAGGAAGGCCGGGCTTGGTGGCTCAAGCCTGTAATCCCAGCACTTTGGGAGGCCGAGACGGGCGGATCACGAGGTCAGCAGATCGAGACCATCCTGGCTAACAAGGTGAAACCCCGTCTCTACTAAAAAATACAAAAAACTAGCAGGGCGAGATGGCGAGCGCCTGTAGTCCCAGCTACTTGGGAGGCTGAGGCAGGAGAATGGCGTGAACCCGGGAGGCGGAGCTTGCAGTGAGCTGAGATCCGGCCACTGCACTCCAGCCTGGGCGGCAGAGCAAGACTCCGCCTCAAAAAAAAAAAAAAAAAAAAAGAAAGAAAGAAAAGAAAAGGAAACAGGCACAGAGCAGCAGAGCTGGGATTACGAACCCAAGCAATCTGGCTTTAGAGACCATACCCTTAACTGTGCTAGAGCATTATCCCAATTTATGTTGATGTATTTGTGACTTTATTTCTTTAGCGATTATCTCCCTCGCCAATGCACAAGTCTGCGGGAGCATGGACTGTCTGAAAGGTTCTAAGTTTAGCTTCAAGCACAGTGCCTGGCACATACCGTTTGTTGAACAAATGGATCTATCTATATATGTGTGTGTGTGTGTGTGTATATATATATATATATTTTTTTAGATGCAGTTTTGCGTCTGTTGCCCAGGCTGCAGTGCAATGGTGCAATCTTGGCTCACTGCAACCTCCGCCTCCCGGGTTCAAGCGATTCTCCTGCCTCAGCCTCCTGAGTAGTTGGGATTACAGGCATGCGCCGCCACGCCAAGCTGATTTTGTATTTTTAGTAGAGACGGGGTTTCTCCATGTTGGTCAGGCTGATCTTGAACTCCGGACCTCAGGTGATCCGCCCGCTTAGGCCTCCCAAAGTGCTGGGATTACAGGCGTAAGCCACCGCACCTGGCCTACTGGATCAATATCTTTTTAAAAAATTCCGCACCGGGAGGAATTTGATGTAGGACTGAATCCCCATATTTTAGAAGCTGCCTTGTCTCTTCTTGCCTCGATTTCCCATCCTGTTAATCAGGAGACTCAGTGTGGGAGGACAAAGCCAGGTGCAAAGAGGCGCGAGCGCAGCGCCTAGGAAAACGGAGTCGGAAGCCGGAATCTTCAGTTTCCCCCGCTGCAAGAGGCACCATGTGCACCACGTGGACTAAAGGAGACACTGTCTTCTCCATTTTGAAGCGGTGTCCAGGCTTCAAGACCCAGGTTCCAATTTCTCAGTGTTAAGAAGCTCGGGAAAACTGGGCACTGGGGGAAGGGCGCGGGCAGGAGTTACCTGGCCCCACAGCCTCTAGACAGGGGCGGAGTCCGGACCCGGCCTCCGCGGGCCCCGCCCCCGGACGGCGGAAGCCGAGCCCGCCTTCTCCGCCCGGGCCTGGGCGTGTCCCGCAGGCGCACGGCATGCTGGGAAGGCGTCCGCGCGGCGGCCATTTTGTCTTGTCGGCTCCTGTGTATAGGAGGGTTTTCGGCCTGAGAGCGGGCCGAGAAGATTGGCAACGGTGTCGCCCGTGTTTTCGTTGGCGGGTGCCTGGGCTGGTGGGAACAGCCGCCCGAAGGAAGCACCATGATTTCGGCCGCGCAGTTGTTGGATGAGTTAATGGGCCGGGACCGAAACCTAGCCCCGGACGAGAAGCGCAGCAACGTGCGGTGGGACCACGAGAGCGTAAGTCCCGCGGGCCTTGGTTGGGCCTGAGGCCGGGCTCCGTGGGGGAGGGGAGCGGGCGCGGGCTATGGCCCGCCGGGCCGCGGCGCAGTGTGGGGCCAGGGCCGCACTGGGGTCGAGCGTCTGATCCGGTACCCAGGGAGCCAGGAGGGAGAATGGCCCAGGAGGGAGGATGGTGTCCGGACCCGGGGATGGGGGTGATTTGGTTTTGTTGTTCTAGTATCAAGGGGGTCCAGGAGAACCCTTGGCAGAATTGAAAAGCACCTTGATGAGGCGGGGAAACGCGGGAAAGAAGGATAGCAGCATCTTATTAAATCTAGCGGCTCCGAGGTTTCACCTCATTGTGAAATAGGGAGAAGGGCACATTCGTCTGTAGTTTGGGTTGAACGTCGTATTTAGACTGAAATTTCTGACTAGGATTCATGGTAAAAATCGTGGCGGTATTTTATTTCAGTAATTACAGCAAGATGCTTATACGGGGAGATAGAAATGTAAAAGCAGTAGTTTACTTGTTAGAGGTTACCGTGATGATTTACAAATATTGTTCGTTAACAGTATTCTAGTAAGTCCCTTATAGAGGCAGCTGTCAAAGGTTTTTGCTAAAACATCAAACTCATTTGATGCCCTTAGCCCTGTGAGTAAAGGTAAATATTATAACCCCAGTTTCACTGGTGAGACTTAAAAAGGCTCACCCAAAGTCTTGGCAACTGAGGAAACTAATCTTTGTAGTTAGCTTTCCACAATCCTGTGAAACTGTTTCTCTGCGCATACTGTAACATTTTAAGTATTTTGATCTAGTTTTGAACATGCAGTGTAATGTTTACTTTAGGTCTTACCTGGAGAATAGATACAGAATTTAATTTTACTTTGCGGTTATAATCTAACATGCTAATTTTAAAACAATTGCTAATCAAAGTATGAAGGAATCGTTCAGGTAATGCATGCTTCTTTAGAAAACTGTTTCCTTACTCTTTTTAAACGTAGGCTTTGGTGAAGGTAAAATTTCTTTTTTGCAGTGTAGGAAAGCAAGTTGGTGCTAGATGACTTCTTTTAGTACCTTAAGAAAGAGTAAGTTTGGCTCAAGTTGTGTTGGGGTGCTACCTGATTCCAAAGTAGTATGAAACATTCTTAGAGTAGAATTTATTGTTTTTAAGAGGTGGGTTTTTTGTTTTTGTTTTTAACATGTAGGCTCCCCACACACACACACCCCGCCCCCCACCATTTGTCACAGTAGGAGACTAAGGAACTGCTTATCTTGACCATCTTTTGTAGGCTTCTTTGTTACAGCGAAGTAACTTAAAATTTTTTTTTTAACTACCTAACTCTAACCTTTCAGTCTAAACTTTGCAAAGGTGTTAGGAATAACGCTCAAAATCCTAAGGAAGGTAAAAAACAAACCAAAACATTATGGCGATTCAGCTGATATGCAATAGGATATTTGTGTATTTTGAATTCAAGAGAAAAATGTTTTCCATTGTACTGCTTATCAGTTGGAGCAGCCTTGTATCTGCGCCCTTGGCTTTGAACACGTTTTAGAGAAACTGTTTTCTTTCCCGAGGTAATTTGTTGCCAGATTGCATTGTATGTGATGGGTTTATGACTCTGCAATGATGAGGCCCTCAGAATAGCAATTTAGGTTTTATGTCATCTCAGCCATAATCTGCTTTGCTTTCAGTTTTAGTACTTTTCACTAATTTTAACTTACAGTGTTTGTTACTAAATTATTTAATGCCTTAATGACAAATTGCACTTCATTCTGGATTGAAGGATTTCAAATCAGTTACTGGCATTTCAGATTCATATCTGCAGGGAAAATGTTGGTAGTGTTGACCAAAAACAAAGCACATGGTCTCATCTAAATAAGTGGAATTATTGTGTAATAAAGCTGGGGAAGCTGTTGATATCATTTCCGGGTCATCTGCGTATTCTTGTACTGTTGGCTGTTAGTGCTAAACCTGCAGGGATGGGCAAACCCATTATATGCTGAAAAGGATTCTCTATCACTATAGTCTGATATTTTAACATATTTTTGCATTCCTATTACATCTGGAAATTTTTCTTGGCCATACTTGCATTAAATGGAAGAAGCCATTTCAGCTGGATTGGGTCCTTGTTTTTTCTTTGGAATAGAGATCAATACCAAAATAAGGAAAGGAAGCAACCATTTATTAAAATGACAGTTGCCGAGGCATCTGTAGGTATTTAACAGTCAAAATGGTGACTTTACCTTAATGTTAAAAGTAGTCCCTAGATAGCTGTATTTGACCTGTGGAATTTGTTTTAAAGTACTTCAATCCCTTGAACTCCCCTTCCCAGGGAGTCTGATTCAACAGTCTTGGGGAAGGGTCCCAGTATCTGCATTTTTTAAAATGGCTCCTCTTAGGCATTCTAAAGTTTGTGACCTACTGTTTCCTGACCCATCCTGATTAGTCCTGGGCTTTTAATTGTGCGTATCTGCACAATTAAATCTTAATTGGTATTAATTTGGTGGTAGATTCTACTACTGTACTTTTTTCTTCTTTTCATGATGAGTGATACGTGAACAAGCAGCACTTGAGAAGCTCAGTTTCAAGTGAAGGATGCATCTGTGATGCAAAACCATCGACCATTTATTTGTAATGGTGTGTATGTAACCTTCACCAAGGTGTTTTACTAGGGCTAGTGCTTTTACAGACATTTCCAACTTTGTAGATTGCTACCTCTGGATCTGAGAAACTCTTCAGCTAAAGTCAAATCGACTTTGATACTGTTTCATGGATTCATTGGTATACCCTCCCAGCGTGTGTGTTTGTATTTTGCAATTGTTTGAGATTATTGTTTTGGTTTTTTGCACTAAGCAGTTGCTTGGTTAATCCTAAACAACTACAGTGATGAGGAAAGCATGTGATTGTAACTAACTGCCTAGGGTGAGTACCTTTCAGTGAGGGTTTAATTTCAGTGTTTGCCAGAGAAGGCACTAGTAGCCATATTATCAGAAGATTGTAAGTAAGTTGTAAAGTCTGATCTGGAGCTTTTGTTATTTTTTATATAGCAAGACAGAAATTTTGTAGTTCAAACTGAGGTTTTTATATTCTAGATCTCGACCTGAAAATTAAATTACTTAATTTTGTTAACACTGATTCTAATCTCTGAAGTGAGTTTTCTTCCATTTATCAAACTGAAGCCTACCCTCCCTTCCATGAAGGTTTAACATGAAGGTTTAATTAATTATGAAGGAAATTGAACTCAATATTCTTTTCTGAAATCTTTGGAATGTTAGCAGATACTGTCACTGACACTGAAAAGTTATTTAGAAAAGGAAAAACAGCTAAGGCTTCTGTCCACATTTTTTACTTGTATACTTTTTGCTTTAAAAATGTTCAGAATTTGGGAGTGAAAATTGAAAGCAAAAAAATAGTAATTGTAATGCATGATGGCATCTATTAATATGTATTTTACTAGTTTTCATTCAGAGTTACCAAAATGTTTATAGTAACTTTACTATGTTACAATGGAGTAAGATAGAAAAGTAAGTATTTTCTACCACACCCCCCACCCCGCCCCGCTTTTTTTTTTTTGAGACAGAGGCTGTCTCTGTCGCCGAGGCTGAAGTGTAGTGGCATGATCTTGGCTCGCTACAACCTCCATCTCCTGGCCTCAGCGTGCCGAGTAACTGGGATTGCAGGTGTGCACCACCACGCATGGCTAATTTTTGTATTTTTAGCAGACAGGGTTTCACCATGTTGGCCAGACTGGTCTCAAACTACTGACCTCAAGTGATCTGCCTGCCTCAGTCTCCCAAAGTGCTGAGGTTACAGGCGTGAGCCACCATGCCTGCCTGGCATTTCCTACCTTACTGCATAGTAACATAGTAAGTGTTGGCTTCTCAGAATTGCCAGCAGTCCATGTGTTATATGTGTATGTAATTGCTGTTTGCTTTTCTTCCCAAAACATACAGAATTAGAGTGAATAGTATAATATAATGAACTCCCCACGTACCCATACCCAATTCAATAATATTAGCAAGTGGTCAATATTATTTCCTCTGTATCCCTTCCATTATTTTGAAGCAATTCTGTATTTCAACCTTAAATCCATCATTGTTTATCTGTAAAATATAAGGACTTTTAAAAAAAAACATAGCCGACTGGGCATGGTGGCTCACACCTGTAATCTCAACATTGGGAGTCCAAGGCAGGCGGATCACTTGAGGCCAGGAGTTCGAGACTAGCCTGGGCAACATGATGAAACCCCGTCTCTACTAAAAAATAAAAAAAAAATTAGCTGGGCGAAGTGGTGCATGCCTGTAATCCCAGCTACTCTGGAGGTTGAGGGGGGAGGATCCTTTCAACCCAGGAGGCAGAGGTTGCAGTGAGCTGAGATGGTGCTACCACAGTCCAGCCTGGGCAACAGAGTGACACTCTGTATCAAAAAAGAAATAGAATAAAATAACCACAATATCGTAATCACATTGAAAATAATAGTAAGGTATTTACTAAATCTTTGGTTGCTTTAGGAAAATGTGTGCTTGTGTGTCTGTCATTATATATGTTATTAGACTTGATTTTCTCACAAAAGGAGAAGGTAGCTTAAGTTTGTAACTTTGACTTTTTCCTAGTTCTTCGTTTTATGAAATATTTTCTCTCCCCCCGCCCCCCCCCAGATGGAGTCTTGCTCTGTTGCCCAGGCTGGAGTACAGTGGTGTGATCTCAGTTCCCTGCAACCTCCATCTCCCGGGTTCAAGTGGTTCTCCTGCCTCAGCCTCCAGAGTAGGTGGAATTACAGGTGCATGCCACCGTGCCTGGCTAATTTTTGTATTGTGGTAGAGATGGGATTTCACCGTGTTTGCCGGGCTGCTCTTGAACCCCTGACAACAAGTGATCCTCCCTAGGCCTCCCAAAGTGCTGGGATTACAGGTGTGAGCCACCGTGCCCAGTCCTTCTCTTCATTTCTTACTAATAGGTTAGGAACATTGTTGTATTCATTTATCCAATGAAAAAATATTGCTCTGCCGGGCCCAGTGGCTCACGTCTGTAATCCTAGCACTTTGTGAAGCTGAGGCGGGTGCATCACCTGAGGTCAGGAGTTTGAGACCAGCCTGGCCAACATGGTGAAACCCCGTCTCTACTGAAAATACAAAAACTAGCCAGGCATGGTGGCGCACGCCTGTAATCCCAGCTACTTGGGAGGCTGAGGAAGGAAAATAGCTTGAACCTGGGAGGTGGAGGTTGCAGTGAGCCGAGATTGTGCCATTGCACTCCAGCCTGCGCGACAGGAGCGAGACTCCATTTCAAAAAAAAAAAATGTTTTGCCCTTAGGTAGATAACAGCAGGATAGTACGGGTACAGCACTTGGTCCTAAAGAGCCATCTCAGGTATTGGTGACAGGAAGGAGTAAATGCACTTTTTTTTTCCCAGTAGGAATTATTCCAATTGCATGTAAATGTATTTCCATAACAGAATATGATAAATGCCCCCATTGGGAAAAGTAAAATTGACCCTTGAACAACACGGGTTTGAGTTGAGTGTATTCACTTTATACGTGGATTTTTTTCAATAAATATATTGGAAAATTTTTTGGAGATTTGCAACAATTTGAAAAAACTTGAAGACAAATCACATAGCCTAGAAATATTTTTTAAATTTAAGAAAGGATAAGTGCATCACAAATACATAAAATAGATGTATATACTAGTTTATCATTTTCATACCACAAAATACATACTAATCATAAAAAGTTAAACTTTATGAAAACTTATGCACACAGTACATGGTGCCACTAGCCGTCGAGAGAAAGTAAAGATTAAGTAATAACTGCACAAAATTAACTATAGTATATACTGTAATACTGTAATAATTTCATAGCCACCTGTTGCTATTACAGTGAGCTCAAGTGTTGCCAGGATCCACTTAAAATGCTCTGTGACCTGTGACTCTTAATAATCTCTGCATGAGCAATTGGTGTCTATAGTAAATTGCGTATCACAGTAAAAAATGATCCCTTGGTTCTTGTATATTTTCATTATGTTTATTGCAATACTATATAAACTTTTGTTGTTTTGTTCTTTGTTGTTTTTGAGACAGTCTTGCTTTTGTCACCCAGGCTGGGGTGCAGTGGTGCCATCTCAGCTCACTGCAATCTTTGCTTCCCAGGTTCAAGCAGTTCTCATGCCTCAGCCTCCCAAGTAGCTGGGATTACAGGCGTGTACCACCATGTCTAGCTAAGTTTTGTATTTTTGGTAGAGATGGGGTTTTGTCATGTTGGTCAGGCTGGGCTCGAACGGGGCCTTAAGTGATCCGCCCACGTGCTGGGATTAGAGGTGTGAGGCACAGCCCCTGGCCTATGTACCATACCATAAACTTTTGAATAATGCCCTGAGACCCATACGAGTGCAGCTAGTGACATTGGAAGTGCTCCCAAGAAGCAGAAAAGTCATGACAATACAATAAGTTAAATTGCTTTATATGTACAATGGACTGAGATCTGCACCTGGGGTTGCTGGCATTTTAGGCAATTCATCTTTTGTGTACAGATGACCTAAACTTAGGGTATTGATAAATGTAGCACTGTAAATGTGTTTTCACATTTTTTTCTGTAGCTTACTTGTAGTTATTTTTTTCCCTAAACATTCTACAATGCACATCTCTAGCTTACTTTATTGTAGGAATACAGTATATAGCCAGGCATAGTGGCTCATGTCTGTAATCCCAGCACTTTAGGAGGCTGAGGTGGGTGGATCACTTGAGGTCAGGAGTTGGAGACCAGCCTGGCCAACATGGTGAAACCCTGTCTCTACTAAAAATACAAAAATTAACCAGGTGTTGTGGCTGGTGCCTGTAATCCTAACTACTCTAGAGGCTGAGGCAGGAGAATTGCTTGAACCCGGGAGGTGGAGGTTGCAGTGAGCTGAGATCACGCCACTGCGCTCTAGCCTGGTTGACAGAGTGAGACTTTGTCTCAAAAAAAAAAAAAAAGAAAAAGAATACAGTATATAGTACATACTTTACAACATATGTGTTAACCAACTCTTAATGTTATCATAACGCTTCCAGTCAGTTGTAGGCTATTAGCTAAGTTTTGGGGGAGTTAGGGTCAGTAACTCTCTCAGTTGTTATAAAGGAATACCTGAGGCTGGATAATTTATAAAGAAAAGAGGTTTATTTAGTTCAGTTCCACAGGCTGTACAAGAAACATGATAGCTGGTATCTATCTGGTGAGAGCCCCAGACTGCTTCCATTGATGGCAGAAGGGGAGCCAACATGTGCATTATGGCTAGGAGTGCCAGACTCTGTTCAGCAACCAATTTTCCAGTCAACTAAGAATGGAAATTCACTGCCACAAGAATGTTTTTTTGGGACCAAACAAACCATATCCAAACCATAGCAGTGCCCCTAGCCCCCTGAGTTCAAAGGTCAACTGTACAGTGCACACAGGAAAGGAGTGCGTAACCCAGACTGGGATGGATACTCAGGAAAGGCCTCTCAGACAAAGTGGTCTTTAAATACAGTTACCTAAAAGTTTGGTAGGAATTAGCCTGAGGGAGAGGAGAGAGAAGACACCTTACCAGCCTGAAGGAAGAACTGGAGAAAAATCAGTGAATTTGGCAAATTTTAAATAGTATTGTTGTGTGTTTGTTTTTGTTGGGTGGGGGAGTGTAGATAGGTAGGTAAGAACTTGATTTTAAGTAGTTTTTATAAGCCTTGTTAAGAGTTTAGAGTTTATTACTTTGGGAAATAACTGAAGGCTTCTAAGCAGAAGAGAGATGATGACTAACTGGCTGCTGTAGAAGATTGATTGAAATTTTACTAGAAGTTTGTGTAGGCAATAAATAGTGAATCATGCCTGCAAAGGTATATGTAATGAAATTAAAGGCATGGAAATGAATATGTGGTCGTGATATAGCTGAAACATAAAACTGTATATTATCAGGGACATCATTTTTGTTATAAATTCTTTTATTAAAAATTATCTCTTTGGGGGTTTATCTTTAATACAATGAATTGAACTCTTAGCTAGAAAGAAAATATTTACTTATAGAATTAAACTGTTAATATTAAGGCAGAAGTAACAAAAGACTACAGCGTGAAGGGTTGTTTTTTTGAAACAGAGCCTTGCTCTATTGTCCAGGCCAGAGTGCAGTGGCGCGATACCAGCTCACTGCAATCCTCCGCCTCCTGGGTTGAAGCGATTCTTGTGCCTCAGTCTCCCGAGTAGCTGGAATTACAGGCATGTGCCACCATGCTTGGCTAATTTTTTTTTTTTTCTTTTTTTTTTGAGACGGAGTCTCGCTCTGTCGCCTAGGCTGGAGTGCAGTGGCCGGATCTCGGCTCACTGCAAGTTCCACCTCCTGGGTTTATGCCATTCTCCTGCCTCAGCCTCCCGAGTAGCTGGGACTACAGGCGCCCGCCACCTCGCCCGGCTAGTTTTTTTGTATTTTTTTAGTAGAGACGGGTTTTCACCGTGTTAGCCAGGATGGTCTCGATCTCCTGACCTCGTGATCTGCCCGTCTCGGCCTCCTAAAGTGCTGGGATTAGAGGCTTGAGCCACTGCGCCTGGCCGCTTGGCTAATTTTTGTATTTTTAGTAGAGATGGCATTTTGCCATTTTGGCCAGGCTGGTCTCGAACTCCTGGCTTCAAGTGATCTGCCTGCCTCGGCCTCCCAGAGTGCTAGGATTGCAGGCATGAGCCACTGCACTTGGCTCGTGTTCCTTTTTTTTAGCCAATAAAATTTCCAGGTATTCCTGGATTTTAAATTAATCAGTATTTGTGTATATGTGACATTTGAAGTATTCCAGTAATATGTCCTGTTTCAGAATACAGTAAGTCTTCATTTAACGTTGTTAATGGCTTCTGGGAAACTGTGACTTCAGTTGAAATGACGTATAACAAAAGTTTTACCATAGATTAGTTAATATAAAGAAGAGTTAGGTTTCTGTGGCACATTTCTGACATCAAACATTGAGATAAATTTGAGTTATACATACATTTAAGAAAGATGAATAAAAGCGAGATAATTGCCTAGTTTTTGGTGAATCAGTGAGTGATGGCAGTTGTGGTGGTGGGTTAAGTCAAGGAATAAATGTTTACAACTTGAACATTGTCAGAAGCACCTCCTACCTCCATTCAGTTCCAACACAATAATAAATTTGGTAAACTCACCGACCACTTTTGGACTATGCTGTTTATTGTCATGCATTTGTGTGATTATCATATGCTTTACAAACTTTTATTTTACAATAATTTGTATTCATTCCTTTCCAGCCTTCTTATTCCAGTTCAGGGTGGCCGGTGGCCAGAGCTGATCCCGGCTACCCAGGATGCAGGGCAGGAACTAACCCTGGACAAGATGCCCTCCCGTCACAGGGCATACTCACACACCCACACTCACCTAGACTGGGACTTAGCCATGCCATTTCACCTACTGTGCATAGCTTTGGGATGTGGAAGGAAACCAGAGTACTGGGAGAAAACCCATACAGACATGGGGAGAACTTGCAGACTCCTGCACAGTTAGCCCCAACTAGGAATCATTTTTTTTTTCCTCATCACATTATTCAAGGACTTACTGTATATAGTAATTAGGATTGGCTATTTAGATTTTTAAAATTTAAGTCCCTGTCAGTTTTACTGTTTCCAACATGAGTTGTGTTGCCAGTATTTAGATAATCAGCGTAGATACTGAATATAAATACATTTTATATATTTTTTTTGGGGGGGGGGGGGGGGAGACAGTGTCTGGCTGTATCACCCAGGCTGGAGCGCAGTGGCACGATCTCGGCTCACTGCAACCTCAACCTCCTGGGCTCGAGCAGTCCTGCCACCCCAGCCTCCCGAGTAGTTGGGACTATAGGCTTGCACCACCCCCAGCTCATTTTTTTATATTGGTGGAGATGGGGTCTTGCCACGTTGCCTGGGCTGGTTTCGAACTCCTGAGCTTAAGCCATCCACCTGCCTCAGCCTCCCAAAGTGCTGAGATTATAGGTGTGAGCCACCACTTCCAGTCTATTATCTTTATAATAAGCAGTTTAACAAAAATAGTGCAGACAGGCCAGGAGTTCGAGGTCAACCATGGTAAAATCCTATATCTACTAAAAATACAAAAATTAGCCAGGCGTGGTGGCAGTTGCCCATAATCCCAGCTTGGGAGGCTGAGGCACGAGAATTGCTTGAGCCTGGGAGGTAGGGGTGGTGAGCCGAGATCGAACCACTGCACTGCAACCTGGGCGACAGTAAGACTCTGTCTCCGAAAAAAGAAAAGACTTAAAAATTGTGCAGAGGGCATTGAAAATATTTGATTAGCTCAAGGGAGAATTGTATTGCTTAGTGTTGGATGTAAGTAGATACAGAAAGACAAAAATCATTAAGATGTCCTTAATGGGCCTGGTGCTGTGGCTCATGCCTGTAATCCCAGCACTTTGGGAGGCTGAGGTGGGCAGATCATTTGAGGTCAGGAGTTCGAGAACAGCCTGGCCAACATGGCTTAACCCCATCTACTAAAAATACAAAAATTAGCCAGGCGTTGTGGTATGCTCCTGTAATCCCAGCTCCTTGGGAGGCTGAAGCAGGAGAATTGCTTGAACTTGGGAGGCGGAGGTTGCATTGAGCCAAGATCGCGCCACTGCACTCCAGTCTGGGCAAGAGAATGAGGCTCTGTCTCAAAAAAATAACAATAAAACTGTTGATGAGATTGAACACTTGTTGTCACTAGTGTTGCCTTAAATTTGTTAAGAGGATAAGTCACGATTATGTAGGTATTTAGAGAGTTTGCATGGGTGTTAATCTGTAATAAGCATTTGTGTCTTTTAGGGATTACTATTAAATGAAAAATGCTAGTATTCTAAAACTTGAGCAGTTGTCATGATTATATCCAAAAGTAAGATAAGAATTCTCTGGGTTTATTCTTTTTTTGAGACAGTCTATCTATAGTGGTGCAATCTCAGCTCGCTGCAACCTCTCCCTCCTGGGTTCAAGCGATTCTCCCACTTCAGCCTCCCAAGTAGCTGGGATTACAGGCACTCGCCATCTTGCCTGGCCAATTTTTCTATTTTTGTAGAGACCGAGTTTCACCATGTTGGCCAGTCTGGTCTTGAACTCCTGACTTCAGGTGATCCACCCGCCTCCGCCTTCCAAAGTGCTGGGATTACAGGCCTGAGCCACCACACCTGGCCTCTCTGGGTTTATTCTCACTACCATTATTGATGACTTTATTTGAAGCACCCAAATATGTTCTTCCGGTTTTTTTGGATCCCTTGTTAATATTTTTAGTTAAAATCAGACTCTGGGGAGAGTTAAAAGAAGCAGTCCATGTAGCTAGTTTATTGCATAGAGTAACAAATAATTTTGATGTACCATTAAATGGTAAAGCAGGAGAGTTGAAGTGGAAGGAACACTCAGAACTGGATTGGGGAAATGGATGCTAGTTTGGATTCTGTAGATATAGCTGGATGCCGTCAGGGCAAGTCATGTGGTCTCTAATGGGGTGATTGGACTTGATTAGGTAGCTCCTGGTTAGCCCACAGACAGGCATGTATTATTTGTTCTACACAGTGCCTAAAAACATGTAAAATAATAATCTGCAGTGGACAGGTCTATGGTAGGTCTATGGAAACCTACCCCCAAAGTCTGAGAGGGCAAAGAAAGAGGCTGACAAATCCAGTTTCTTGGAGACATGTAATAGGAACCTACGAACAGAAGTCAGGTCTGTCTCAGGCAGCTGCTGGTGGCAAGACAAGATGACATCTCCCCAGACCCAGGGCTTATATACCATAGGGAAAGGGTACCTGTGCTTCAGAAGGCATGTGTAGGATAATTACTTATGGGCAAGATTTATGTTAAGTACACAATCATCAAAATTGTTTTGACCTAAGGGCAGGATTTACAGTAAGTACATGTTCTTAACACAGGGAGCAGTAGATAAAATAGAAATCTTAGGGGCATTCCTGGAATTGGAGTTAATCGGAAGTCAGCCTGGCAATTTAACACCCAAGATGGAGTTGCTTTAGCTTTTATGTAGGCCAACACCTTTTTCTTTCAGTTTAGCAAATGTATACAGTTTAATCTTTACAGCCCCACTATAAGAAATTTATCACCTCCTTTTTTATTTAATTGAGTCTTGCTCTTTCACCCAGGCTGAAGTGCAGTGGCATGATCACCACTCACTGCAGCCTCAACCTCCTGGACTCAAATGACCCTTCCACCCTAGCCACCCAAGTAGCTGGAACCACAGGTGTGTGACACCATACCTGGCTAATTGTTTTCTTTTTCTTTCTTTCTTTCTTTTTTTTTTTTCCAGAGACAAGGTCTCACTATGTTGCCCAGGCTAGGCTCAAATGATTCTCCTGCTTTGGCCTCCCATAGTGCTGGGATTACAGGCATAAGCCATTGGGCCCAGCCTATCTCCTTTTTTTAATACTGTGAAGAAACCAAGGCAGAATTACGACCCCTGGTTCTTTTTTTTCTTTTTTTTTTCTTTTTTTTAAGACAGGTTATGTTCTCTCACCCTAGCTGGAATGCAGCGGTGTGATCACAGCACACTGCCACTTCCACCTCCGAGGCTCAAGCAGTCCTCCCATCTCAGCCTCCCAAAGTGCTGGGATTACAGGCATGAGCCACCACGCCCCATCAGGTACCCCTGGTTCTTCAGCAGATAAGCAGATTTAAACTGTGCCATGTTGCAGTGTACCTATTTCACATGCTTCGAGAGTCAGGCGGGACTGTAGAGATGTGTCTGTTTGTTTTTGTTTTAACAGTGAACCTGTCTGAGGATCATAGACATTGTGTCTTGCCTAGCTTAAACTTATGGAACACTTAAATTGGTCATGAGGTCGTTAGAAGTCCTATTGAAAACAATAAAATTAATCTTTAAATACAACCATCTCCAAAATCCTAGAATATATTACTGTATAAGATGGGAAATAGAAACGAAATGTTTATAAGTAAAGATTAAATTCACAATAATAGTAAAATTTTCTTTTTTTTTTTTTTTGAGGTTGGAGTCTCGCTCTGTCGCCCAGGCTGGAGCGCAGTGGCGCCATCTTGGCTCACTGCAAGCTCCGCCCCCTCCCCTTCACGCCATTCTCCTGCCTCAGCCTCCTGAGTATCTGGGACTACAGGCGCCCACCACCGCGCTCAGCTAATTTGTTGTATTTTTAGTAGAGACAGAGTTTCACCGTGTTAGCCAGGATGGTCTTTATCTCCTAACCTCGTGATCCTCTCGTCTGCTCAGCCTCCGGAAGTGCTGGAATTACAGGCGGGAGCCACCGCGCCCGGCCAATTCATAGTAAAACTTTCATGTCTGTGAGGATGGCACACAAAATTTAGTTTTTAAATTATTTTATAACCATACAGTTTATGGCTATAAATTATAGCAGATTTTGGCAATAACTTTTACTAAATATAGTTGTGTGAAATTTTTGGGTCTTCAAGGTTAATATAATTGAAAGGTTAGGTCACAGTAAAAGTGGCATAATGGTTGCCATATCCTCCCTCCCCCAAATGAAAGAAATTCTCAAAGAAATCTTTTTAAAAATTGAGTATTGGCCTTGGTATTTTGTTGTGATGCACTTAAAGTGAACTCAAAGTTGAACAAAATGGATGTTTTGAGGTCAGGAGTTCGAGACCAGCCTACAACATGGTGAAACCCTGTCTGTACTAAAAATACAAAAACTAGCTGGCCATGGTGGCACATACCTGTAATTCCAGCTACTTTGGAGGCTGAGGCAGAAGAAGTGCTTGAACCTGAGAGGCAGAGTTTGCAGTGGGCTGAAATGGCGCCACTGCACTCCAGCCTGGCAACAGAGTAAGACTGTGTTTCAAAAAATTATATAATGATAATCCACCTAGTACCTGGTAACAGTGAAGTTTTGTGTGAAGGAAAGGTAATATTTTGGACTTTTGATTTACATGGTTTGTAGTGTTATAAAATTCAGGATAGAGCAGTTTTGGAATATATCTGAAGGAGTTACAAAAGTACCAGTGGGAGAGAATTAAACATTGGTTTTATGTTAATAGTTTTTCCCCCATACCGTGGGAACCCACCAAGAGTCTACTGTGTTGGCATGTATGAAAATATCCAGTGGCCAGGAACAGTGGCTCATGCCTGTAACCCCAACACTTTGGGAGGCGAAAGTGGGAGAATTGCTTGGAACCAGGAGTTTGAGACCAACCTGGGCAATGTAGCAAGACCCCATCTTTCCAAATGTTTTTAAAAATTTGCCAGGCATGGTGCTTGCACCTGTAGTTGTAGTTACTTGGGAGGCTGGTGTGTTAAGGATCTTCTAAGCAAAAAGATGGAGCCGAATTGCTTTAAATGAGTGTTATCTGTGATTTAGACGCTTATTTCCAAATCCTAATTTGTAAGTAGGCCCTAATCTACGAAAGAGTTGAAATGATAAGAATAGTGTAAGAGTTTTTAAAAATATAAAAATTGCCCTTTATTTTGGGAGGTCTTTTCCATATTTGTTTTTGCTACTGAGGGGTCAGCAGGTGATGATTTAAAATAGATAATAGAAAATACTAGTAATACAAGTACTGCATATTTTTTCCTCTATCGAAATTCAGGAGTCTGAAAGTCACTAATTTACCTAATATGATTCAACAAATGAAATTCTTATATTGGTTGAAGCATACATACCTCAAGAAATGAGAAAATAGTTATTTGGCACCCTTCTCCAATATGGTTTTAAAACCAAGCAATTTTTTAAGTACCTTTGTTTTTCTTTACTAGGTTTGTAAATATTATCTCTGTGGTTTTTGTCCTGCGGAATTGTTCACAAATACACGTTCTGATCTTGGTAAGTGAATTTTCTGTGTAACTTTTATCAAATTTATGATATTTAAAATGTTGAATAGGAGTGGTGAGAGGAAAAAAAACTGGTTCTTTATAATTCTGTAAAGTTTTTTCTTAAAAGATTTGCTAATAAGTAATTTCTTATTTGGTTTAGATATTTGAATGTATTAATAAATGTCAGTCTGATTAAACATGGTGGCTTAATTAAACATACATGTCTATTTCCACTCCCTCCCAAAACTCCACTTAAATGAAAAAAATTTTAAAAAGATGTATATGGAAGAGGAGATAACATTAGAGATGTCAGCAAATTTTTGGAAGATGACAAGTGGATGGAGGAGTAGCAGCAAACGCAACAGAGCAGAACAACTTGTACCCTAAAAGCCTGCAGAAGGGGATACTAAACAGAAGCGAGAGTTTGATCAGCAGAACCCTGGACAGGCTCAGGATTTGGAGGCACCAGGTACCACAGAAGACAGGGTTGAGTCATGGGGCTGAAAATGAGAGAGATTAGTCTGTAGTCTAGTTCAGGGTTTATCAGCCTTGACATTGTTGACATTTTGAGCCAGTTTTGGAGGGGGCTTTTCATGCATTGTGGGATGTTTAGCAACATCCCTGGCCTTTACCCACTAGATAACCAGTAGCACCCCCTGTTGTGACACCCAAAAATGTCTTCAGACATTGCCAGATGTCCCCCAGGATGCAAAATTGCCACTAGTGTAGGCGGTCCTGTGCATCTGTTGATCTTACTCTCCCACCCATAGACCCCAGGAGAAGAGAGGGTTATTTTCAGGAGAAATTGGGCTAGAGAGACTAGTTTATCTGAACCACAAAACAGAAAAAATAATTGACAGTTTCCTCATTTCTCTCAAGGATGGTACATAACCAGGATCATTCTGGATATATAAAAGAAGTCAATTCATTATGTACAATGTTTGCCTTAGAGCATTAGGAGCGTATTAAGGCAGGACCAGTCTAAATCTTGAGATTTCAGACACAGCAGGGGCAGTAGTAAGTAAAAAAAAAAAAAAAAAAAAGTAAAAGAGAGTAAATGAATCTATATTTTTATTGGTGGGGCTCTCCTCTGCCCTGTTCCTAGAAGGATACAGCCAGATGTTTTTCCCCAGGCAGAAGAAAAGAGGATTCTTCTCTAGAGAAAGTGAACAGTTCCTGAGAAGTGATCTCTACAGGTACTGACCCTTGGGGAATCTCTTAAAAGAAAATCTTACTGCCTGGTTTTCCTATGATAAAGCCCATCCATGAGCTGACAAACCCTGCCTAATCCCTACTAACTTCCAGTCAGATTTTGGAAGTGTCTTTTTAAAAAATTGGTTGCCTGCCAAGGACCACCAGCCAGACGTTCGAAGAAAGCCTTCAATACAAGAGATTAACAAAACCGACAGAGAAAGAAGAATTTAGTGGAATTGGAGATAATGGGGAAAGCAGAGAGAGATTCTTCAAAATCTTAAGAAATTTAGTATCTTCAGAGACATATGAGAAGATACTATATTCATCAGCAATAATAGGATGCCATAAAGAGGGAACTTGTGGAAAAAGTTTGGGAAACATTTTTTGAAAAACAGCTCTTAGAAATTAAAACTGGAGAAATAGAACTAAAATCGCCGGCAAGATTTGAAAATAAAATTGAGGACGTTTACTGGAATGTTGGGCAGTATGACAGAAGGATTTTTTAAAAACTTAGTCCAGGAATTGTACTACCAGCTTAATAGTTGTGGACAGAATAAAAGCAGAGGGAATTGCTTAAGAAAAAAAAGTTTGCGGTACTAAAGAACATTCATCTTTAGGTTGAGCAGGCCCTACAGGTGATCAGGACAGTGAATGAAAAAGATCCATACCTAGGCATACCCCTGTAAAATTTTAGAACGTGGGGGTGGTAGGGGTGAGTGTAGGTCACAGAATTATAAATCAGAATGGCCTAAGACTGGTCAGTAACAATGAGGAAAGTTGAAGACATTGGAGAAACATCCTCAGGGTGCTGAGTGAAAATGTGTCTACCAGGCTTAGCTATGTAGCCAAACATCAAAATATGAGGGGAGAAAAGATATTTTCAGATATACAGGGTCTCAACAGATTTATCTCCCATGGACTTTTTCTCAGGAAACTCCACCAAAACATGTCCATAAACTGAGAAAGAGGAAAGAAAAAACAAGAAATCAGTAATTCTCATCTACTACAGAGCAGGAAAGGAATTCATCAGGATAATAGTTCTATAGTGAGCTTAGAAAATAACTATCCCAGATTGAAGTAAGGCAAAAGGCCCATGGAAGAAAATGAAACTGATGATCTGATGTATTTTGAGTCATATGTGAAATTAGTATTGAGATAGTTTCTATAGCTGAGTTGAAGTGTTTGAGAAGAATTTGAAAATATAGAGAAAAAACTAGGCTCACACCTGTAATCCCAGCACTTTTGAAAGCAAAGGAGGGCAGATCATTGGAGGTTAGGAGTTCGAGAACAGCTTGGCCAACAGGGTGAAATCCTGTCTCTACTAAAAATACAAAAAAATTACCCAGCCGTGGTGGTGGGTGCCTGTAATCCCAGCTACTTGGGAGATTGCAGCAGGAGAATCCCTTGAACCCAGTAGGCAGAAGTTGTGGTGAGCCAAGACTGCGCCACTGAACTGCGGCCTGGACGACAGAGCATTACTCTGTCTCAAAAAAAAAAAAAAAATCAGAAATGTCTCATGATGCACCTTTGTTTGGCCTGACAGTGAATAGTACTTGCATAATATAAACACTAAGTGTTTATTTATCCCAAAATTTTGATATCTAGGATTGATAAATAGCAAAAATAAGCATAGAATTTTAAAAGGTGGAGGTAAATTCAAGAAGAAATAGAGAAGA
Source organism: Piliocolobus tephrosceles (assembly GCF_002776525.5). Classification (NCBI taxonomy): domain Eukaryota; kingdom Metazoa; phylum Chordata; class Mammalia; order Primates; family Cercopithecidae; genus Piliocolobus; species Piliocolobus tephrosceles. The sequence continues at coordinate 43,746,611 of NC_045449.1, read as the reverse complement.
GTTAAGATAATTGCTTTTTAGAGGTGGGAAGAAGTAGGAGTTGGGTACTAGTCTAGTGCTATTTGACTTTATATACAGATTTGAAAATAATAAAGTCAGCAATGATTCAGTTCAGTATCTGTCCCCATCAGTTTTCTTGAGTGGCAATAAAGAACAATTTCCTTTCACCTTCACTCCCTTTCTCTCTCCCTCCCTTACTTCTCTTTTAACCATATATGGTTGCTATCCATTATATTGACTTTGAAGACTGAGCAGATCAGTTTTATGTCCTATTTGGTTATGATGCTTCATGATTCAGTAGGATCAATTTAGATGTCTACAAACTACTCAGTGATAAAGTAAATCCTTTTTCTTTTTTTTAAAAAATAACCTTTTGTTTTTGGCAAGAAACGGTTGCTAATAATCACAGATAATAATTTATACAATTGTATTTTTCCCCCAGGTCCGTGTGAAAAAATTCATGATGAAAATCTACGAAAACAGTAAGTTATTTTGGTTGTCATTTCCCTCCCAGTTATTATTTGGTTTAAGGGGGACAAGGGTTGAAGAATAATTGGAAGTAATTGTAAAATGAGTGTCTGAGAGAAATCCATTCACTGGCTGGGGATAGTAAGAAACTTCTATCTTACTGCAACCTCCACCTCCCAGGTTCAAGTGATTCTCCTGCCTCAACCTCCTGAGTAGCTGGGATTACAGGCGCCCACCACCATGCCTGGCTAATATTTTGTATTTTTAGTAGAGACAGGGTTTCACCATGTTGGCCAGGTTGGTCTCAAACTGCTGACCTCAAGTGATCCACCCACCTCGGCCTCCCAAAATGCTGGGTTTACTTGTGTGAGCCACCGTGGCCAGCCCCAGTTTTATACATGAGACTTGTCCCAGGTCCAGGGTCATAGATCCAGTACAGTGGTAAAGCTAGTGGTTAAACCCCTGTGTAAAGCTCTATGGTGAGGGGCAATCAGAAAGGCACTTCAAATACACCTGGTTTACCCTGCAGCCTAAATGCAATAGTTGTTGAGGCTAGTTAAGATAGAATATTTGAGTTGTAATGGATGAAGATTTGGAAATGAATACTTGTTTATTTTCATGTTACCAGGTATGAGAAGAGCTCTCGTTTCATGAAAGTTGGCTATGAGAGAGATTTTTTGCGATACTTGCAGAGCTTACTTGCAGAAGTAGAACGTAGGATCAGACGAGGCCATGCTCGTTTGGCATTATCTCAAAACCAGCAGTCTTCCGGGGTAAGTGAAATCAATTCAGTCTTTGTAAAGGGTCCTTGTTTTCTGGAGATTCAGAGACCTCCCTAATGTTTTTGAAACTTGTCTTCTTTTCATTGCTTTGTTCTTTTAAAATGATATGAAACTTATAAGGCATTCATTTTTTCCAGTCTTTCTTAGCAAACAACATTGATTTTGCTAAACATAAGATTTTTCTTTCTTTTTTTTCTTGAGGCCAAGATTTTTCTCAAATAGTAATAACTGACAATATGTGATTGACCACCAGAAGTTGAAGATAATTGAATTACTCTCCTTTCAATTAAGCATTTTAATTATTAAATAGAAATATTATGTATGGTATGGGCAAATTTGCATGTTTATCTTTGTTTTCAACTTGTTGGTAATATGTTTTATTGTCTTCAACAGGCCGCTGGCCCAACAGGCAAAAATGAAGAAAAAATTCAGGTTCTAACAGACAAAATTGATGTACTTCTGCAACAGGTGAGAATTGTATGCATTAATGTCAAAATACTTGAAACAGATGTGTAACCAGCAAACATACAAGGATGGGCCAGGCATGGTAACTCATGTGTATAATGCCAGCAGTTTAGGAGGCCGAGGCGGGAGGATTGCTTGAGCCCAAGAGTTTGAGACCAGCCTGGGCAACAAAGTGAGACCCATCTCTACAAAAATTAGCCAGGTGTGATGATGCGCACCTGTGGTCCCAGCTACACAGGAGGCTGAGGCAGGAGAATTGCTTAAGCCTGAGAGGGTGAGGCTGCAGTGAGACGTGTGTGCACCACTGCACTCCTGCCTGGGCAATGGAGTGAGACCTTGTGTTGTGTGTATGTGTACATGTACATATATGTGTATATAAAAGGACGACAAATATGAAGATGCTCAGCATTATTAGTCGTTAGGGAAATACAGATTAGAACTACCATCAAATACCTATTTGACACCTATTAGGAATAGCTAAAATTAAACTGATCATACCAGCTATTGGCAAGGATGTGAGCCAACTGGAACTGGGATATGATATTGTACAACCACTTTGGAAAAAATAGTCTCATTTTTTTCTTCCTCTCATATTCCTGCAGATCATATTGGAATCTGTTTTGTTGTCGTTGTTACTGTTTTTTTAAGACAATCTCGCTTTGTCACCCATGCTGGAGTGCAGTGGCGCGATCTCAGCTCACTGCAACCTCTAACTCCCAGGTTCAAGTGATTCTCCTGCCTCAGCCTCCCGAGTAGCTGGGATTACAGGTGTGCGCCACCATCCCCGGCTAATTGTATTTTTAATGGATACGGGGTTTCACCATGCTGGCCAAGCTGGTCTCAAATTCCTGACCTCAAGTAATTTACCCAGCTTGGCCTTCCAGAGTTTTGAGATTACAGGTGTAAGCCACTGTGCCTGGCCTGGAGTCTGTTTCTTAAAAAGTTATAAATGTACCGTGAGCCATTCTCCCACGTATTTATCCAAGATAAATGAAAATGTATGTCTACACAAAGATTTACACTCCAGTGTTCATGAGTGCTATATTCATAATAGCGCTAAAAAAAAAAAAAAAAAAACCCAGACTGGAATCAATTAAAATATCTGTCAGCAGGTGAGTGGATAATTAAATCATGATGTATCCATATGGTGGAATACCTGTCAATAATGAAAAGGAAATAGCTACCTGAGACAGTATGAATAAATCTTAAAATAATTAGGCTGAGTGAAAGAAGCCAGACAAAAAAGGAATATAGACTCTGGCTCTATATAAAATTTTAGAAAACGCATATTTACCTATAGTGACAGAAAGCAGATCTGTGGTTGCCTGGGGATTGTGTTTGGGATTGAGGCTGGAGGAGGTACTGAAAAGAGTGGGTGGCTCACACCTGTAATCCAAGCACTTTGGGAGGCCGAGGTGGGAGGATTGCTTGAACTCAGTAGTTAAAGACCACCCTAGGCAACATAGCAAGACACAGTCTCTCTCTCTCCTTTTGTTTTTGAGACAGAGTCTCATGTCATCACCCAGGCTGGAGTGCAGTGGCATGATCTTGGCTCACTGCAGCCTCCACCTTCTGGGTTCAAGCGATTCTCCTGCCTCAGTCTCCCCAGTAACTGGGATTACAGGTGCCCGCTACCATGCCTGGCTAATTTTTTTTTTTGTATTTTTAATAGAGATGGGTTTTCAACATGTTGGCCAGGCTGGTCTTGAACTCCTGACTTCAGGTGATCTGCCCACCTTGGCCTCCCAAAGTGCTTGAATTACTGGCATGAGCCACTGTGTCCGGCCGAAAGTACATTTTTCTTAACACATGAGTTATACTTTATTGAAGTATAAAAATAAATCTAGGATGAATTAAACCCAAAGAGGCTTTTGTAAATAAAACCAAACAAAAAGATGGATAAAACCACTAATGAACCATGGGGAAAAAAGGAAATAGTTGGGTTTAAAAGAAATCTTAACTGTTTTTTTCCCCCACTCTTCTAAGATTGAAGAATTAGGGTCTGAAGGAAAAGTAGAAGAAGCCCAGGGGATGATGAAATTAGTTGAACAATTAAAAGAAGAGAGAGAACTGCTTAGGTCCACAACCTCGGTAAGTAAACCTTATATTCACATTATCTCACCTGTCTGTTAACAGTTAGTTAGTAGGAACTCATTTTTATCTGAGAACCTTTAAAAATTATTCTGATGTTCTAAACTTAGAGTCAGCACAATTGGTAGGCCACAAGGTCTGTGGCAACTACTAAGCTCTGCCTTTGTGCAGTATGCAAGCAACTTTAGATAGTATAAGAAACAAATGGGTGTGGTTGTATCCCAATAAAATGTTAGAAAAAGGCCTCCCTGGCTTGCCAAACACTGCTTTAAACCACAAATTTCCATATGAGCCTGGTTTTATTTTCATTTTTGGTGTAATAAATTACTCAGTACATACTTATATCTTTGTTAAAAATTAATACACCCTTAAAATATCTAATTCTTTTAATTGAAGAATAGAATATATGTGTTTCAGATACTATTGATTGCAGAATATATTCGGTCATTGGTTTCTCCGTATTGAGTAGGATATGTTGAGATTATAGTCAGTGTGCTTAGTTCCTTAATTAGTTTTGTGTATGGACATCATATCCCTTGAACCTAAGCAAGGAATGAATTCATACTAAAATAGATGGCTTTCTGAAAGGTGGTTTAAATTTTGTAAGGTAATGTGGGTGTTGAACATTGAACAGTGGGTCTCAACATTTTTTCTGGATGATTCAGCAAGTTAGTTGCTATTGCCTTAAACATCCCTCTTTAAAAGTTCACCACTTATAGCCCAGTATTACTGATTTGGGGAAATGGGAAAGAGCAATTCACACACATTAGAAATCTTTTCTAAATGTTGAGTACTTTCTTGAGATTTGTTTCTCTTCCTCAGATATTCTTGTAACTGATTTATCATTTTAGACAATTGAAAGTTTTGCTGCACAAGAAAAACAAATGGAAGTTTGTGAAGTGTGTGGAGCCTTTTTAATAGTAGGAGATGCCCAGTCCCGGGTAGATGACCATTTGATGGGAAAACAACACATGGGCTATGCCAAAATTAAAGCTACTGTAGAAGAATTAAAAGTAAGTTTTTTTGTTTGTTTCTTTGTTTTGAGGCAAATTCTTGCTCTGTCACCTAGAGTGCAGTGACGTGATAGCTCACTGCCACCTCCACCTCCCAGGTTTAAGCAATTCTCATGCCCCAGCCTCCTGAGTAACTGGAAGTACAGGCATGTGCCACCAGGCCTGGCTAAGTTTTGTGTTTTTGTTTGTTTGTTTTGTTTTTGAGACAATCTCACTTTGTCACCCAGGCTGGAGTACAGTGGCATGATCTCACTGCAACCTCCACCTCCGGGGTTCAAGCAATTCTCATGCCTCAGCTTCCTGAGTAGCTGGTATTACAGGCACACACTACCATGCCCGGCTGATTTTTGTACCTTTTTAATATAGAGATGGGGTTTTGCCCTGTTGGCCAGGCTGGTCTTGAACTCCTGCCTCAGGTGATCCGCCCTCCTCAGCCTCCCAAAGTGTTGAGCCACTGCACTCGGCCAATGTTAACTTTCTTCTAAAGATATATTTTAGCTATTTAAAAAAATTTTTTTTACCTATAGCTACAGCTTTTAGCTATCACTAGCTATAGATAAAAATAACTGTATTTTAATATGGCTTAAATGGAGATATGACCCTCTCATTGATATTTTCCTATGTGTAATTTTTTGAAGCATTGTGAGTTCCTGTGAATTTTTGCTGTTTATCGAACTATGAAAGAAAAGCACTTGATTTTCTTAACTCTCGAGTGCCAGAAGTTTGGGAAGAATATTCCTGAGGATTTAGACAAATAATACCTTGTGTAGACAAATAAGACCTTGGAATGTGTACATTTCCCTTAAGGGCATCAATTCCATAAGTTGGTCTACAGATTACTTCACATTAGTTGACCATTGTTAGTTACATTTGTATAAGAATCCAACTTGATTTTTCTAGGAGAAGTTAAGGAAAAGAACCGAAGAACCTGATCGTGATGAGCGTCTAAAAAAGGAGAAGCAAGAAAGAGAAGAAAGAGAAAAAGAACGGGAGAGAGAAAGGGAAGAAAGAGAAAGGAAAAGACGAAGGGAAGAGGAAGAAAGAGAAAAAGAAAGGGCTCGTGACAGAGAAAGAAGAAAGAGAAGTCGTTCACGAAGTAGACACTCAAGCCGAACATCAGACAGAAGATGCAGCAGGTCTCGGGACCACAAAAGGTCACGAAGTAGAGAAAGAAGGCGAAGCAGGTATATATATAACACCCAAGACTGATGTCCAGCTCATAATGAGTGTGCAATAACAATAATAATTACTAGTATTACTCCTCACAATGGTAGTTGGGAAGCTCTTAAGCATTTTTAAGTGATAGGATGGGTTGTGAGAGCAGAATCAGTGAATAAAATAGTTCCATTTTCGGGGCAAGTTCTGTGCTATTTCCCACCTGTCTAGGAAATTTCACACAATCTTTTTACAATTAGTGTACCTGATGGTCTCTTAAGTGCATGTCTTACTCATTCCAAGAAATAAAATATGAAATCAGCCATACTGTTTTAATTAGAACTACAAATTGAAGAAGAGTCTTAAAGAGCATAACGATAACTATCTTAGCACTATTGGAGATGAATTTAGAAAGATTTTCAATAATTTTTAGTTCTTAAGATTTCTAATGTAAATAGTTTTAGAGGGTAAGTTTTGCTTAGTCTTGTTAATTAATAATATCTACTTTAAGGCCTTTACTCATTGTAATACTGGCTGAAGTTGCCTTTTGGTTTTAAATTATTAAGAAGTAGAGATCGACGAAGAAGCAGAAGCCATGATCGATCAGAAAGAAAACATAGATCTCGAAGTCGGGATCGAAGAAGATCAAAAAGCCGGGATCGAAAGTCATATAAGCACAGGAGCAAAAGTCGGGACAGAGAACAAGATAGAAAATCCAAGGAGAAAGGTTAGTTTATATGAGAATTCAGTTAATTAAGAAACTGGTTTCACACCCTAATCGCCCTGCTCACTTTACTCCAGACGCAGGCAAAAATCCATTTCATACATACTCCTTTTCACTTTGAGGAACGCCATTCAGTAGGAGACAGGCATTCTTTCCCCCTCTCCTACTTAGATTTGTGAAAATGACACTTTATCTAGTGTTTTGATGTTAAACCGCATCTTTCAGTTGATAACCTGAAGGTTTTTCATGTAGATTCTTTTAAGTATTATATTAACTTTCAGGGTTATTAGGCGTAGGATTTATTATATTACCTTGGTTGTTGGCTACCCTTTTTTTTTTTTAACACTGCAGTGTTTCATAATATGTCTGATAAAGTAAGTGTACATTGTTGCATTAGTCTTCATTTGTAGCATTCATTTAAGTTAGTAGTTAACATCTAAGTCCCTAGAAGTTGAATTGCTTATATGTATCTTAACCATGTTTTCCATGGGATCAACATGCTTTTTCCCCTCTTTTTCTTTCTTTCCTTTTTTTTTTTTTTCTTTGTGGCATCCCATTAGCTGATGTACTGTGCTGTTAGCACTTTTAATGGACTTCTTAATTTTGTGTGGCATGTTTTCACAAGAATATTCTCATCTAACTTAGCCTTTATTGGAAGGTAATTCTGTTAACCATCAGGATCTCCTTTCTGAATTTTGTGTTCTCCAGATTATTTTAGTGTCTTTTATTTTGCATTGAATGAGCTGTTGTGCTTTGCATGGTTTTAGGAATGAGAGAAGGGGCCTATTTCTGATTTTCTCAGCTCTCCTTGTTTCATTTCATTCTACCTGTCTCCATGTTTAATCACCAGCATAATATATGTGCTGCTATTTAGGTTTATTATACTGGTCTTTTATATGTTGTTTATTATATCCTTCGATAGAACTGTTCTGGTTTTTTGTTTTTGTTTTTCCTCTAGACTCAACTAGAACTAGCGGCACAAACCATGGACATATTTTTTGGCCTCTGCTTTTATTTTCTTAACATAAGCACACACTCTTTTTCTGAAATATTTAACATATATTGGCTTTTTCTGTAATGTGGAAAAATGTTGAAAACTTACTGCCAGACGTGCTAGTGTTTGCCATTCAAGTTGAGAACTTGCTTCTGTGAATCAAAAGGCAGTTGCTACAATGGGTTAACTGATTTAACATTAGATTTATGTTTTACCCAATCTTTTTGCAAGACTTTCTGTGTAATTTATTTTTGGGTTGAGAGGTCAACTCTCAAGAGCCAGGTATGACTGTCAGGTCAAATTAATATTATTTGTCTTGAGAAAGTTTTTAGTTTTACATTTCCTATTGTTAGCTTTAGTTGCTCTATTCTATTCTGTGTTATCATTTGTGCCACTTAAAATTGTTGGGTTGATTTTTAGGGATAAAAGCTAGCTAGCCTTCATAACTACTGGAAGTCAAAGTTGAGTAGTAAATGACACTGGCCGGACTCAAAACAGGCATATTTGTGTAATTTCTGGATAGAGCAAAAAGATGTCCAGAGTTGCTTACCTTTAATCCTAAAATTGTAATGATGATGACATGACATTTAGTAAAGCTTTTTGTTTGTTGTTTTTTTTCAGACAGGGTCTTACTCTGTCATCCAGGCTGAGTGTGGTGGCACGATCACAGCTCACTGCAGCCTCCACCCCCCTGGCCCAGGTGATCCTCCCGCCTCACCCTCCTGGGTGGTCGGGACTATAGGTGTACACTACCATCCCTGGCTAATTTTTTTTTTTGGGGGGGGGGGGGGGCATGTAGAGATGGGGTTTTGCCATGTTGCCCAGTCTGATCTTGATCTCCTGGGTTCAAGCAATCCTCCTGCCTCAGTTTCCTAAAGTGCTGGGGTTATAGGTGTAAGCCACCATGCCTGGCCCCTAGTAAAACTTTTGTTTAAGCAGAATAAGCTGAGTTACGTTTAGATTAGCAACAGACAGGGATTTTCCATGTGAGACTTGGTGGAAAGAGAGAAGATACCGAGAAAACTGTATCAGGCTTGTCTTCCATAATTGGGTATGCTATGATAGAGTTAAACATTGGAATCTCTTTTAGAAGTGATATAATTTATTGGCATTTTGAAAATGCTGTGTAAAAATTAATTAATTAAAAATCAGTGTGCAGATGGGTGGATTAAAAAATGTAAAAAAAAAAAACAGAAAAGAAACTACCATGTAGCCATCTAGGCACTCTTATAAATGACTGAAGATCTGGACTTTGGAACCAGGTGTGAGCCACAGTGGGCATTTAATAATGGCAAATGAGAAAGAGCAAGTTTATTACTCCAGGTGCTATGATAGAAGCAGTTTATCTCACTCCACAAATGAAAAGTGGTTTCTCACACAAAGCTGTCAGCAACCAGTGTAAGGTGCTCTCTTTGTCAAGAGAGTTTCCTCTTTTCATCTATAGCCCTAAAATCCACCACAAATTGTGGATGTCCTTAGGACTATTAAGATCTACCATATTTACATAGGGCAGAAGATAAGATTATTGGACTGACTACTAGTCCTCTACGGGACAACAAGACGACTCTTCCTCATTGAAGCTACCTGTGCACCGGAGAAGCCCATAAGGCACAAAGGGAGGACTTTCCCACAAGGTCAGTTAGAGCCCACTGTCCTGGCACAGTTCTCACAAGTGGACAGACAGACATGAAGCAAGTCTTGCACTTAACTACTTGGACATGGCTTGTGTATTTTGCAAGTGTTATGGACTAAATATGCTCTTTTACATAAGATCTTCAGTTCTCTGAGTGGGTGCCCCTCCCATACCATATTTTGTTTTCATTACCATCTCTCCTAGATATTTGATGTTGTGTCTTCATAACTGTGCAGAAACTATGTAGAGGGTTCTGTTTCTCTTAAAATGTCTTTTTGTCTTATTAACTACTCTGCCAGAACAGCTATTCTTAGTAAGGGGAAAAGTAATTTTTCCAGAAAGTTTCTAGTTGACTCTAACGTTTTCTGTAGAAATTTTTTGTTAGGTGGATACTTGGAACCGAAAAGGCTAGACTTTGCTTCCTCTGTGTACCACTTTTACCTCTAGTCTGAGGTCTTACCCATCCAAAGAATAGTAGAGGAAAAAGTTGTTTACCTTTTTCATTCTTCATTTGCAGCTGAGTTGAATTTTAATTTCTCTTTTTGGAAAAACAACTCTCAGATGGCATATATATGACTTTTCTTAGCAAAGCACAAAAGTTCAGTTGCTTAGATTGGGATTTAAGATCATTTTCTTTCATTATGCTTATCCTTCTTGGATATTCAAATATATATATATACATTTTTTTTTGCGTTTAAAAATATGTAATTGTATTTTTTAAAACATGCCTGTTATAAACATTCAACTTTTTCTCACCTTTTGGGGTCACCATTTTTACCCTTCTAACTTAATAATTGAACCTCATGTGAACATAGTTTTGTATGCCGTCTTTTATACCTTTCCCCGTGCTTTTTGATGTTTTTTACCCACAATGAAATCTACTTAAATATTATATTCTGCAGTGTGCTTCATAGCTTCTCAACAATTGAGAGAATTTGCCCACTATTTTACCTTTTGCTTCCTTGAATTCCCCTTCCTGCCTTCTCTCCCATATATTACAAATTTTGTCCCTTTGGTAAATTCACCAAACTGTTGCTTGCATTCTGTGGGAAATGATTGTCTCTCATCTCTCAGTTGTTTCACTTTTTTTCAAAACCATGTCTTTATTGTATTTTACTTTAAAATCCATGGTCAATGTCTTCTTTTATGGCAGAAAAGAGGGGATCTGATGATAAAAAAAGTAGTGTGAAGTCCGGTAGTCGAGAAAAGCAGAGTGAAGACACAAACACTGAATCGAAGGAAAGTGATACTAAGAATGAGGTCAATGGGACCAGTGAAGACATTAAATCTGAAGGTGACACTCAGTCCAATTAAAACTGATCTGATAAGACCTCAGATCAGACAGAGGTAAGTGTATTGTTTCTCACTTTGATTAGGGCTTTTTGTTACTGTTTGACAGTGCAGCGTAAGTATGCACAGATGAAGATGGAACTAAGCCGAGTAAGAAGACATACAAAAGCCTCTTCTGAAGGAAAAGACAGTGTAGTCCTGCAAAACATTTTGAGGTACATTGTTTTGTCTCAGCTATTTTGTAGCAGACTCGTGCCCCCATTAGTGTGCCTCTTTGGAAATTATCGCCCACATTTGTAATATAGTCGCCATTGAAAAGTTAATTATCCTTTTTTTAGGGATTTTGCTGTCATTTCTTTTTTTTTTTTTTAATAAAAAGGTTGAACTGTTTTTTTTTCTTTTTGGTATTAAGTCCATCTTGTGTTGGTACATTGGCAGAGACATATGCTTTAAAAACTTAAAATATTTCGGAGGCACATGTTGGACTACTTTGTTTTAATTAAACTGCTAGTATTTCTTTGTCAAGGATGTTTCTAGTTTTTTGCTTTATTGCCTTGCATTCTAATGCAGTTTGTTCTGTAACTCGAGAGCCAGTAGCATTGGATTGATGGAAGTGTAGGGTTTATGACTTATTGCAGCTGACTACCATACCTCACACAGCGTTGGTGTTGTGAGCGGCCCATGAAAAGCCAAATTAAAAATCAAGGATTCAGTCAAACTAAGCAGGTACTCATGCCAGGTACTCCTTTCTCTACCCACATCCATGTTTGAATGCTATTGCCTGTGATCTTTACGCTTAACTGTTGTGTATCTTTTTTGTTCTTTACAAGAAGTGCAGAGGGGTTTTTTGTGTATTGCGTGAAAACTTATCAAATGTTAACAGAATGGAATTTTTTTTCAACTGTATGTAGGGCTGCAGTGGTGGCCAGAATTAGATATCTTTAAAGAATTTTAAATACAATAAACACTTCATATTATTCGCCTTGTTACACTCAATGCAATTCTCAAGTCTATAAGAGGTATGTGCTTAATATTTCCTACTGTGTAGGAGAATTTGCAGTCAGCCATAGGTATGTAGGAATAGTCACTTACTGGCTGATACATTTAAAGCAGCAGTATGAATAGCAAGGACAGACACCTTCAATTTGTGAAATCAAAGAACTGTTGCACTATATAGAATGAATTTGGGTTTTTTAAGAACTATTAAAAGTTAGGTACTGTAAGTGTTCTTAAAACCTATAAATTTCATTCTGTGGGCTAGTAGCGTGGGACAAAATATTCCTAATGAAAGGAAGTACCAATTAGTTTATTTGTTGATGGCATTCCCCTTTTGGGGAAGCAATGTAAGATTGTGTGTGTCATTCACACGTAGGGAAGCATACACAGGCACATGGCTTTAAGAACCACACTGATAATTAAAAAGAATACAGGCATTCCATATACACATGTTAATTAGCAGTTAGTGACTGGGCCAACACTTTCTCATAAAAATTGGCCTTTTACATGTTGTCTAATTATCATTTTTCCCCAAATTTTGCGTTGTAGGACTACTGTTCGAAGATTTTTGGAAGAATACTGAGAACGGCATAAAGTGAAGATCGACATTTAAAAAATGAGGTGAAAGAAAGCTATAGTGGCATAGAAAAAGTATAAAGCTCAGTTAGTTTTTTTATTATTATTATTATTAAAAGTTAATTCAGGACTGATGTGACCTACCAGATTTCAGAACATGTGTTAATAGTATATATGCCACTGAAAACTTAGGTCCTGTATCATACTTTTTTCTCTAAGACTTTTTAAGAAATATTACTTAAACATGTGGCTTGCTCAGTGTTTAATTGCAAATTTTCATTCTCGGACTTTGAAAACAGGATTAAACGTTAGTATTTGTGTGAATCAGACTAAGTGGGATTTCATTTTTACAACTCTGCTCTACTTAGCCTTTGGATTTAGAAGTAAAAATAAAGTATCTCTGACTTTCTGTTACAAAGTTGATTGTCTCTGTCATTGAAAGGTTTTAGTATTAATCTTTTTCTAATAAAGTTATTGACTCTGAACTAGTCCCCTGTTTTAAATACAAGAGTTACACTATCACTAGAGGTGTTGGTGTACAGTTTTATCTAATTTGTTCTGTTTAAGACTAATTTTTATAGAGTTTCTAATGTTTTAAATAATGGTGCTTCAATTTTAGGTGGTTATGAATAAATTTGAATTTTGCTTTTAATAGCAAAGATGTACAGTGAACTAAAATATATTTTTACATCCCTGAGAAATTCCTTTAGTAGAAAATTCCAAGTATCCTTCTGACAAGCACCCTTTAGCTAGCTAGCTATGAAATAATGATGTAGAAAAGCATTCAAGTGCTAGTTTTTGTTAAGTCCTGTATCAAGATTTCTTCTCACCCGGTCGTGTCAGTTTATAAATGTACTTGTGTATAGGGTGTGTAGTATATATGGCAAGGGTTTTTCCCCCCTCTTAAATGATTATTTTTGTGTCACATCTAGGAAAACTGGCAGCATGTTTCTTTCTATAGCCAGCTTCTTCAAGTGTATAAAAGTATTCTCTCCAGCTACGTATATACACACGCACATATATATCATAGCAATTCCTTGTGGTTTATAACTTTCAAATACTGCTATCAGTTTATAGGTAAAGAAACTGAGTGTGTTAAATGACTTACCCAGGGAGGGTCTTGTGGCTTCATGTTTATGGAGTTGCTAGGTCTCTGTCTCATGGTCCAGTGCCTGTTAAGACACTGTTGATTCAGATAGGCATAATGAATTGTTAAAGAATTTACTAAAATCTCTTCCACCAAACTTTGAAAAATAATAAAGCCCCCACTTTAGAGGCTCTGTTGGAAAAAATGCTGTGGAGACAGAGCCCTCCTGGCTCCCTAGCTGATCCTGGAGATGCAGCAATAGATAAGTAGGTTATCTCTGAATTTGTAAGAGATGATTCACATGAGGATTAAGATAAAATGGGAGGTAAAATCTAACAAACACAAAGATAGCTCCCAGGCCCTGCTTTGTGTAGCTTGACAAGATTGTGATTGTAGTAGCAAAGGACTTAAAATGATAGTTTTTAAACCATATTCTGTCCCTAAGTATTAAAAAATCTAGGAAGCTATTAAAATACAAGATTTGTTCTGCTCTGTCTCCTCTAGAATCAACATCTAACTTAAATAAAGTATAATAAATGAGCTCATATGAAAAGGCTTCCTCTATGGACCCTTAGATCTATTGTAACTATTGAAGTTACCTGGGATTTGGGGGCGGTGGGAGGAGGACCTGCCTCCTCAGGGCAGCTATGACTAAGGCCTGGCTTTAGTTATGGAGAGAGACCTAGAAGTTGAATTTTATACCCAAAATTGATGTGGCTGAAGAGGAACTGATTCTTGCTAACCATCTCATAAGAATCCAGTATTGAGACCAGTTCACTAGAAGAAACAAACATTTCTGCCATGCAGACCAAAAAGTTACTAGTTGGTGAATATATAGTTTCTCTTTGGAAAGTCTTTAAGGGGAGCAAACCAGTTTTAATCAGATTGCTTGGGAAGTTTGAAATCTGCAATCAGTTGGTCTTTAAAAAAAACCAACAACTTTATTTTGGAAATTTAAAGACATGCACAAAAGAGGAACAATATAATTAACCTCTATTAACTCATCACCAACAAGACTTATGACCACTCTTATACTTCATGAGTGATTGTATTTGTATCCACTGTCCCCTATTATTTTCGAGCAAATCTCAGACACATCATTTAATCTGTAAATAATTCAGCATGTATCTCTAAAAGACAAAGACCTCTTAAATAACAGTTCATTAGTATAAAACAAATTGGGTACACTTTTGTCAGTCATCAAACCATATAGCACTGGTCCAATAGTTTAATTTCCATTGAGCCTTTCAAGAGCACCGACCAGTCTGCTGTTCAAGACATCCTCTCCTCTGGAATGTAGAGATGATACATATCATGCTTCTTTTTGTTAAAACTTTTTTTTCCCCTTCAAACACAGTCCAGTCATTTTTCAGTTTGGGTTGAAACATCCTTCTTGTTCTCTTGATCTTGAGCTTATAATAACCTAGTCATATTGCTCAGCTCAGATATTTTTACCCCCTCTCCTTAGGCATTCTGGTTCCTTAAATATAGTTAGTGTCACAGAGGATAACCAACCTTATTTCCGAGGTCTGAGAACACTTGGACCACATATTGGTTGAGCTCAGCCACCTTCTGATTAAAGTTTTCAGAGTTGTAAGAACTGAACATTTTTATGGTGGAGGTTCTCTGAGCCCTCATCCATTCTGTTTTTAAAAATGCATTGCCGATGGGCTATGTGAATATGTTTTTAAACATGTTATGTGCATGAAACATAAAACACTTGAAGTTATGTTTACAATTCTGTGGGATGGGACTTCATTCAGGGTTGGTTTTCAAGCTTGATTTCCTGAGGGATGTTTTAGTTGTTTGTGAAAGAACCCCAGGTCTACTTTTGAAATTTTGTATTATAATTGTAATGTTGCCCATGATTTAAAAAAAAAAAAAAGTGTTTAGTGATCTGTCTCCTACTACTCCTATCCCTCTGTTTTTCCTCTGCAGGAGCTTGCTGCTGTTAAGTTATTCTTCCAAGTAGTTTTCTTTGTGGGGAGATGGGAGGTGGGAGGAAATATAAACATATTTGTATAAATCTTTCAAAATATATGACGGTATACCCATGTCTTCTGAGTCTTGCTGTTTTTACCTGGTAATATTTAGATAAACATTTATTTTGAGATAAAGGAGACGGCACTTTTAAGTTGAACCTGTAGTTTTAAAAAGTACATTTCAAGTAAGCCAAAGCAGAGAAGTAAATGTATTTTTCATTGTTGTATCAGAATTTTGAATTTACTATTTTAAAAATTCAAGAGTTTTGTAGCTGATCTATTTCTTCCCCTCAGCCATCCCAAATAGGTCATTTGTCAACAGATTTAAGAATGTTTAGGAACAACAACTTTGGGAAACGGGAAACAATTTGGCATAAGTGGGTGTGCCATAACCTCTCATAGCCATTCACTCTCGGATACATACCCTAGAGAAACTTACACATGTGTACCAGGGGATGGATTTAAGCATTGTGTGTAATAGGAAGAAAAGAAGAAAAAACCTGGGAAGACCCTAAGTGTCCACCAACAGTGTGTTGGATAAATACTGTGGTATATTCCAACAGTGGAATTCCACAGAAGTGAAACTGAACTGCAGCTCTATATGTGAACATGGACAAAACTCAACAACAGAAGGATCAAAAAAAGCAAGTCAGAAGAATACATCACTATGGTTCCGTTTCAATGAAAGTCAAAAACAGGCTGTCAAATACATGATAAGAGGAAACGATTAAGACATTTAATGTTAGCCGTTCTGATGGAGGGAGAGGTGATCATGAGGGCAGAGAGGGGTCTTCAGAGGAACTGGCGAGGGTCTATTTCTGAAGCCCTGTGGGCATTTTCTTTTTTAAGCTGTATGTTTCTGTGCTTTTGTATGTACGGTATTTCTTAATAAAATTTAAAAAGAATGGGAAAAAGTCTTGGTGCAGGTAGTTACTAATAGATATATAAGCTGTAGTGTATTTCATAAAAGTAACCATCAATGAGTGACAAATTTAAAGATACTGTTTCTTGAGTGCCTAATTTAAGGTTTTATTTTGTTTGAGACAGGGTCTCACTCTTGTCACCCAGGCTGGAGTGCAGTGGCACGAGCTCAGCTCACTGCAACCTCCGCCTCCAGGGTTCAAGCCATTCTCATGCCTCAGCCTCCCAAGTAGCTGGGATTGATTACAGGTGCGTGCAACCACACCTGGCTCTTTTGGTTTTGTTTTTATTTTTGTTTTTTTGGTATTTTCAGTAGAGACAGGGTTTCACCATGTTGTCCAGGCTGGTCTCAAACTCCTGACCTCAAATGATCAGGCCCACCCCGGCCTCCCAAAGTGCTGGGATTACAGGTATGAACCATTGTGCTCAGTCTTCAAATTGAGGTCTTAATTGTAGTTCTTAAAAAGCTAGAAACGGCGACCAGAGCAAGACTCCGTCTCAAAAAAAAAAAAAAGCTAGAAACAAGACCTAAATGTATGTTTCCTATGTGGTATCTTATTTTCATCTTAACATAATTTCTACTTGTCTGCCAGCCAGGGAGCTGATGCTTTTGTTTTCCTGTCTAAGCAGCTTCCAAAGAAGCTTTTCTCAGATTTATGCCATTCTGGGAAGGAAAACTGCTGGACTGTGCTGTACTCCTTTCCCTGGCCCAAGTTAGATTGTCACTTCAGAGAGGCTGCTGCTTTGGCCTTGTTCTAATTTTAGTAGGGGTACCGTGAACACAAAAATGTTTACTCTTTAAAAAGAGGAAAGTGAGGCCGGGCGCGGTGGCTCAAGCCTGTAATCCCAGCACTTTGGGAGGCCGAGACGGGCGGATCACGAGGTCAGGAGATCGAGACCATCCTGGCTAACACGGTGAAACCCCGTCTCTACTAAAAAATACAAAAAACTAGCTGGGCGAGGTGGCGGGCGCCTGTAGTCCCAGCTACTCGGGAGGCTGAGGCAGGAGAATGGCGTAAACCCGTGAGGCGGAGCTTGCAGTGAGCTGAGATCCGGCCACTGCACTCCAGCCTGGGCGACAGAGCGAGACTCCGTCTCAAAAAAAAAAAAGGAAAGTGATTGAAATTTGAATTGCACTTGCAGATTCATAAGGCTCATATAACTAAGGCCCTACGTCAGTTCACAGTAGCCCTGTTACCCCTCAACTATGCCCCAGGTAAGACTTGGATTCTCTCAGTATGAGCATAGGGCTTGGTTGTGGGTTCGTCCAACACACAACCCTGAGTGTTCCTATGTGCTGTGGAGTAACTGATACCTTTGGATACACCAAGGTGCAGCTTCAGCACCCTCCACTATGGAATCTGTCCTCACTGCAGCAGTGGCACCCTCAGGGCAGTGCCTTGTACGTAGGACTTCTGAAGGAGTGGAAAGGGGTAGGGCTGTGAGTTACTAATCACCCTATTAAAAGTGCACAGAGGTTATGAACAACTAAGAATTCTAGGTCATTTCATATTTCAACCTAAATAGTTCTGGGACTTCTAAGGATGGCATTTTGGTACCTGATTAATTTCACTTAAGGCCATTTAAAAAATCAGTGGAATTGGCTGGGTGCGGTGGCTCACGCTTGTAATCCCAGCACTTTGGGAGGCTGAGGTGGGTGGATCACGAAGTCAGGAGTTTAAGACCAGTCTGGTCAACATAGTGGAACTCCATCTCTACTGAAAATGCAAAAAAAAAAAAAAATTACTGGGCATGGTGACGGGCCCCTGTAGTCCCAGCTACTTGGGAGACAGGCAGGAGAATCACTTGAACCCAGGAGGCAGAGGTTGCAGTGAGCCAAGATCGCGCCACTGCACTCCAGCTTCAGTGACACAGTAAGACTCTGTCTCTAAATATATAAATAAATAAAATCAGTGGAATTGCACCTTACTCAGGGATTAGTTTTTTATAATCAATGCATGAGGTGAAGACTAATCAAATTACTCTTGAAGCTTTTCAAATTTTGTTTTACTGATAACCTGCAGCCTTAAGACTTACTTGTGTTATAGAAAATGAGTTTTGGCCGGGCGTGTTGGCTCCCACCTGTAATTTCAGCACTTTGGGAAACTGAAGTGGACACATCACATGAAGCCAGGAGTTCGAGACCAGCCTGGCCAACATGACAAAACCTTGTCAAAATTTTTTTTTTAAAAATTAGCTGGGCATGGTGATGCATGCCTGTAATGCCATCTACTTGGGTGGCTGAAGCATGAGAATCACTTGAACCTGCGAGACAGGTTGCACAGTGAGCCGAGATCATGCCACCACACTCCAGCCTGGGTAACAGTTATATGTGTCCCTAAAGTTTTTTTTTTTTTTAAAGGAGATAGGGTCTTGCTGTGTTGCTTAGGCTAAACTCAAACTCCTGGGATTACAGGCTTGAGCCACTGCCTGGCCTCAAAGTTAAAAAAAAAAAAATGCAGTTTAGACGCTGAGCTGCACTCTGCTGAAGTGCTTCTGTCACCTTGTTCCAGGAGGCCGCAAATAATGAGCAAGTTGCAGATGGTCTCAAATGACATTTTCTGAATGAAACAGGACACGCTTATTATTATTGGAACCATTTTTCTCTGTTTTGAACAGTTGGGTAAGATAAATCTTGATGTGCTGCCTATGTGTCCACTGCCCTTCATCAAAGTTGAACTACTGAGAAATTGGAGTTGAAGGAACAGTGGCTGACGGCATGTGCTGGGATGCAAGTAAGACATTATGCTTTGGCCATAAGGAGTTTTGGTATTTTATGTATACCTCTCCCACAAGGATTAGAGATGACTTCATGGTCTAGGAGGAACAGGTATGTAAAGAAGTGACAGTGTGGTGTGTGTGAATAAAAGTGGGTAGATAGGGTCAAGCCATTGCATGAGCCTGTACAAGGTGCAAGCAGAGTTACTAACTAGAATTTGGCAAGGAAGCTGACCTGGAAGGATCCTAGGGAGTGTGTTAGGGAGGAACGTAGCATGGGATGTGATGACAGCTCACTTTAGACGTATGTGAAGGCACCAGCTGGTTTTTCAGTTTATTTAACAGACCAGTGGTGTGTGCTGTGCCTCGCCTACTCTGGAAGTGGTATGTTAAAAATAGCCTCAAAGGTGTTAATCGTTATTGGCTGGGCATAGTGGCCACGTCTGTAATCCTAGCACTCTGGGAGGCCGAGGTGGGAGGATCACTTGAGCCCAGGAGTTCAGACCAGCCTGGCCAACATAGTGAGACCTTGTCCTTTTTTTTTGAAATGGAGACTCACTTTGTCTCCCAGGCTGGAGTGCAGTGACGCGATCTAGGCTCATTGCAACCTCTACTTTCCAGGTTCAAGCGATTCTCCGGCCTCAGCCTCCTAACTGGAATTACAGATGTGAGCCACTGTGCCTGGCCAAGACCTCGTCCTAAAAAATAAAATTTAAAACATATTTGGACAGATGTGGTGGCTCACACCTGTGAGGAGTTTAGGAGTTTTTTTTAGGACTTTAGGAGTCCTAACAACTTTAGGAGTTTAAACCTAGCACTTTAGGAGGCTGAGGCGGGCAGATCACTTGAGGTGAGGAGTTCGAGACCAGCCTGGCCAACATGGCAAAACCTCGTCTCTACTAAAAATACTAAAGTTAGCCAGGCTTTGTGGAGCATGCCTGTAATCCCAGCCACTTGGGAGGCTGAGGCAGGAGAATCGCTTGAACCCGGGAGGTGGAGATTGCAGTGAGCCAAGATCGCGCCATTGCACTCCAGCCTGGGTGACAGAGTGAGACTCCATCTCAAAAAAAAAAAAGGCATTATTTACTCAACTCAGAAATCATGCCATTTTGTAGATGAATTTAAAAAGGTATAAACAGGAAGTGATAGTATGGGGACACATTTAAAAATGAGGACAATTGGCTGGGCACAGTGGCTTACACCTGTAATCCCAGCACTTCGGGAGGCCAAGAGATCACTTGGGGTCAGTTCGAGGCCATCCTGGCCAACATGGTGAAACCCAATCTCCACTAAAAATACAAAAATTAGCCGGGTGTGGTGGCACATGCCTATAGTCCCAGCAATTCAGGAGGCTGAGGCAGGAGAATCACTTGAACCAAGGAGGGAGAGGTTGCAGTGAGCCGAGATCATGCCACTGCGCTCCAGCCTGGATGACAGAGCAAGACTCTGTCTCAAAAAAAAAAAGTAAAAAAGTTAGGGGGGCCTGAGCACAGTGGCTCACACTTGTAATCCCAGTACTTTGGGAGGCTGAGGCGAGTGGATCGCCTTAGGTCAGGAGTTCAAGACCAGCCTGGGCAACATGGTGAAACCCCATCTCTACTAAAAATACAAAAATTAGCCGGGCATGGTGGTTCATGCCTGTAATTCCAGCTACTCGGGAGGCTGAGGCACAAGAATCGCTTGAACCCAGGAGGCAGAGGTTGCAGTGAGCCACGATTATGCCATTACACTCCAGGCTGGGCAACAGAGTGAAACTCTCTGTCTAAAAAAAAAAAATGGGGAACACTGATAGAACTTGTGTTGCCAAGTGGGTCCTGGCTTTCCCAGCACCACCCTGCCCATGTGGGTTCACCCATCAGCTCACCCTGCCCATGTGGGTTCATGTGAAGAGACTCTGGCCATTTGTCCTGACTGAATCTCATAAAGCACACCTATACTCATCAGGATTGGGGCACAACTCTACAAAATAAACTGCCCTTGTTGTAAATGTCATACCTTGCGATGTTTTTTATAGCTGTTTGTCAAAACCCTGAACTTAACTCTTCTCCTAGCCCAGAGAAATTGGAGATGAGGAAACATAATAATTTCTCACAGTTCAAACATGAAGTTAGGCAAATTGGTATATGCATCCAGACTTCATTATTTATGAAATAATGATTTCAGTTTTTTATTCCTAGGATTGATTATTCATTTATTTATTTCAAAAGAGTCTTGCTCTGTTGCCAGGCAATTCTCCTGCCTCAGCTTCCCGTGTAGCTGGGACTACAGGTGTGTGCCACCACATCTAGCTAATTTTTGTATTTTTTTTAGTAGAGATGGGGTTTCACTATGTTGTTGGCCAGGCTGGCCTAGAACTCCTGACCTCAGGTGATCTGCCCACCTTGGCTTCCTAAAGTGCTGAGATTACAGGCATGAGCCACCACGTCCGACCATTCCTGGGATTATTTAATACGTCATTTTTGCAGCTTTGCTATTATAGCAGGGCCTTTCTGTCAGAGATGGTATATATTCTGTCAATCCGGAGCTTCCATTTTTCATTAAAATGAGTTCCACTTCCTGAAAGTCCTGCAGTCTTCGAATATCGTTATCCTTAATGTGGAAAAGAAATTATATCATGCTTAATAAATTTGAATGTAATAGAAAGGCTTAATATTAATATTGTTCAGCATCTTGGGTTCTGAACCCATATTTTTTTTTTTCTTTTGAGACGGAGTCTTGTTCTTGTCACCCAGGCTGGAGTGCAATGATGCAATCTCGGCTCACTGCAACCTCTGCTTCCTGGGTTCAAGTGATTCTTCTGCCTCACTTGCTCACTGCAACCTCAGCCTCCTGAGTAGCTGGGATTCAGACACACGCCATCATGCCCAGCTAATTTTTGTATTTTTAGTAGACAGGTTTCACCACGTTGGCCAGGCTGATCTTGAACTCTTGACTTCAGGTGATCTGCCCACCTCGGCCTCCCAAAATGCTGGGATTACAGGTGTGAGCCACTGCGCCTGGTCCCCATAAGATAGTTTTTTTTGTTTTTGAGGCAGGGTCTTGCTCTGTCACCCAGCCTGGAGTGCAGTGGCACAGTCACAGCTCACTGCAGCTCCAACCTTCTGGGCTCAAGCAGTCCTTCCACTTCCACTGCAGCCTCCCAAGTCTACCACACCCAGCTAATTTTTGTATTTTTTTGTAGAGACAGGGTTTCACCATGTTGCCCAGGCTGGTCTCAAATTCCTGAGCTCAAGCAATCCACCCACCTCAGCCTCCCAAAGTGGTGGGATTACAGGCATGAGACACCACACCCAGCAGATGTTTGTTGTTAAGGTGTCTGGAAGGCATGATCATCCCTTGACATGTTTACAAGGAATATACACTATCAGCCAAGACGCCAGTAAGAATTGCCAAAGGCACAGCAGCTCACCACCTGTTACCCCAGTACTTAGGACGGTGAGACCAGGGGTTTGAGAACAGACTGGGCAATACAGCAAGACCCATTTCTAAAAAAAAAAAAAAAATTAACGGAGCGTAGTTGTGTGTCCCTGTAGTACCAGCTACTCTGGAGGCTAAGATGAGAGAATCACTTGAGCCGAGGATTTCAAGGCTACAGTGAACTATGATCATACCATTGCGTTCCATTGTGGGTGGCAGAGTGAGACCCTGTCTCAAAAAAATAAAAAACAAAAAAATTGCCAAAGGAATTTTGAAAGCTTTAAAGAAAACATTTCCAAAGAAATAAGATTTCCTTTCCAAAATTAAAAATTAAGATCTGTATTTTGAATCTGGGAAATATGTAAAAATGCAAAACAATTTTTGTTTGCTAATATTTCAAATGCTTAGCAAACCCACGCTTTGCTAAGCAAACAAGGACGGGTTTGTGTTTTCTTTCCTGAGGACTATGTCATTTTATGTTAACCAGTCAGTTTTGCAGAGATCGGCAGGGCTAAAAGCACTGAACTAAAGTCTTAAATTGGGGAGTCACTTGTCATTCAGAGGTTTGTTTTTTTTTTTTGAGACAGAGTCTAGCTGTGTCACAAGGCTGGAGTGCAGTGGTGCTATCTCGGCTCACCACAACCTCCGCCTCCTGGGTTCAAGCAATTCTCCTGCCTCAGCCTCCTAAGTAGCTGTGATTACAGGCACCCGCTGCCATGCCCAGCTAATTTTTGTACTTTTAGTAGAGATGGGGTTTCACCATGTTGGCCAGATGGTCTCCATCTCCTGACCTTGTGATCCACCCACCTCGGCTTCCCAAAGTGCTGGGATTGTACTGGCGTGAGCCACTGTGATCGGACCATTCAGAGGTTTTCAAAAGGTTTATGGATTAGATGTGCAAATCTTAAAAGCGCCGGATTGAAAATGACCTAGCTACCATGTTTGGCCATTCTGCAGCCAGGATTTCTGGTGTCATGAAATGCAAGTGTAAACGACTGGCTCCAGAGAACATGATGTCATCCACTGTGATTCTGCATTTAGAAACTCTTAACCCTTACCTTTCTGAGCAGTGTGTTTGGTAGCTTTCTGATCTTCTCCACTTGTTCTGGGTTAATCCCCAGTTCACAGCAACTCACTTTTAATAGGTTTTGGTAACTCAGTTCTTGCCTCTTCAGTTCAATTTCAATGAAGTCATTTTCTTTGGGGTTCTGAATTCTGACTTTAAGCACAAGCTCTAAATCACCCATAAATTCAAATACAATTTGTAAAGGAAACAAAATACCCGTTAGAGATTTTCGTATCTATTATTATGGCATAAATAATCCTAAAAACTGAATGGTAAGTAGACACAGAGCTTTCACGGGCACATACACACTTTGCATTAGCTGAGGCTTCTGTTCTTGGAGTGTTGGGCAAGCTCTAGGATGTATGCCCCCATTATATCCACTGAAGACAGAAAGCTTGCAGCTTTAAGCCAGCCAAGGATTTAAAACATGCAATGGATATTTAAACACATCACCCTTGGGCGATACATAGGAGGCGCCCATACCTTATCTGGAAAGCTTCTGGGAAATGTATAGCCCTGGGGGCCCTGGTGTCCTTAAAGAAGCTATTGTGCAGAGGAGCAAATAGCTCTTGAGATTCCTACCCACCACCCCCACTCCTCCAGAAATAGGATAATTCTACCATGTTTTAGGACAGTGGCATTGTATTCCAAATTAACTGTCCTGAGAAGATACAGTATGAACTAAAAGTCCAAGTGGAAACCAGATGGTCAGTTTGGCTTTGCTACATGGTCACGTAGGGGCTGAGTCTTCACCTAGACAGATGTCGTTGGGTTTCCTGTTGTCACTTGGGTCGGTTGGCAAGTGTGGATTTGTGCCTTCTTGTTTATGTTCACCGGCGAAAGAGTCAGGAAAGAGCTGAGAAGGAGCAGTACCTCACCAGTTGGCTGTCTGCCAGACAAAGGACAAGGATGCCCCACTTCCATTTCCTGCCCTGCAGCTTATCCTCCCCCTCTCAAGGGAAAAGGCAAGTCAGGAAAAGGGCAGTAATGACTTTCAGTCTTGAAGAGTAATTTTCTTTAATCACCACCCAAATCATGAAAAGGAGCTGAGGCAGTATTTTTAAATGGTGCGTAATCTGGGGAAGAAATATTTATAATCTCTGTGCTTAGCTCAAGTTTTTACTTAAATATTTTTGGCACAGAGTGCTTTATGTCTTCAGTTCTCTAGCAGAGATACACAGTGAGGAGGGTGCCTTTATAAGGAGAAATTTTCTCACCCAGAGGGAAGGGAAAGGAGTGAATATTTAAAGCGCTTTGCATATGCCAGGCCTTTTGCGTACTTCTTTCTTTCTTACAATATCCACTGAACATGTTGAAAGCCTGCTTTGCACCAGGCACTGGGCTAAGGCCTGGGGAAATAATATTCAAAAATCCCAAAGATGTCGCTGTCCTCCTGGAGTTTGCAGGTGAGCAGGAGAGACAGATGTTAATAAATGGGAAATCACAGTTGTGGGGGCATGATGAATGCGAAATACACAATACTTTGAAAGCATGTTAGGGGTCAAGGGAGGCCTCCGTGAAGGTTGATTATTGGAGCTGACATCTGAAGGATGAATAGGCTTAACTAGATCCAGAGGGCAGAGGAGGTGAAGAGCTTTTCACAGGACCCTGTGGAGAGTTCAGGATGGCTGCAGGGCAGACAGCACAGGGGGACTGAGTGTCAGACAGGCTGGCAGGGGCCAGTTTACACAATAAGGTAAAATATACCCTGGATTTTGGAGGCAATAAAAAATTTTCATACTTATATGTTGATATAATGATTTGTATATAGTGGGCAAAGTATATTATTAAAATTAGTTTCACCTGTTTTTACTTTTTAAAACGTGGCTACTAGCAATTTTAAATTACATATGTGACTTGCGTTACATTTCTATTGGGCAGCATTGGTCTAGATGAAAGGTTCTGGTCTTTGTCTTAAAACACCACCAGGCCATTCTAGTTTTTAGCAGGGAGCTGTCATAATCAGACTTGCATTCTGGAAAAGAGAAAATCCTCACTGTCCCCAGAAGAATCTTGTGGGGTATGGACATTATTATTTTCATTTTCAGACAGGAAAATTGAGGCTGAAAGGGGAAGTAATTTGTTCAGGTTGGTAAGTGGCCAGACGTGGATGTGACCAGAGCCAACTACAGAATTTGCAGAGCCGAGTGCAAAAGGAAAATGAAGAGGAAACCAATTTCCCCTTCTCACAGCCGCTGCTGTAACCCAGGGCAAATGGGTGACGCCCAAGGTATTGCAACCTCCCCACTGGAATGCGCCAACTAGCTGGATGGGGGTGGGTGAGCGTGTCCAGGGCTGCCTGCCACTCCTCAGCTTCTGATCCTTGTTTTGCCTGGGTAAAGGTGACAGCGGAATGAGGGACTCTGGCAGAGGGTTACAGCAGTGGTGGGGCTGGTCTGGGTGTGGAGACCATACTCATGAGCTGAGGCTCCAACTCCCAACCCTGGCACATGCTCCATTGTCCCATCTGACTCCACTTACAAAACACATTCAAGGCTAAAATTATGACACATTTCAAGTCAGCAACCACAGAAGGTTGAACCCCAAGCCAGGGCCTTTCTGAATGCAAGGCCCTGGGCAACTGCACTGATTATAGCCTTATGAAGTCAGCCCTGTTTGTGCCACCCTGCCACATGCCTCCAAGGAGATGAGACGCTCCTGCCCAACTCAGCCCCTTCCCAGGACAGGAATAATGTCCCCTCCTCCAGTGAGTGGGGATCTGCAGTCTTCTCTTTGCCTTTCAATGCTGGGCCCTGGAGGTGGCTCAGGGCTGTGGCCCCTTCTCAGGCAGCCCCTGTAGCAGCTGGGCCCCGGCCCACCTGCCAGTACCTGACCTGACACCGATACCTGATACAGATACCAGTACCTGACCTGAAACGAGGCCTTCCTGCCTCACTGCTAACTCACCCAACACACAGCCCGAGAACTTTCCCTGCCCCCTCCACTAGGTTTGAAAGCATTTTATTCTGTGATCAGTGTGTCAGCTCTGTGAATGGACAGGGTCTCATAGAGGTCACAAAGCATGCCCTTTGCACTCAGGCAGATTTGGGTCTGAATTCCTCTGCCACTTGGTAAATTTGATACCTTGGGCAAGTTACATACCCTCTCTGATCTGAAAATGGGGTTAACCGTCCTACCTCGCCAGACTGCAAGAAGTCGATGACAAAGTCCACAGAAGGTACAACTTCCTAGCAGTGCTAAGCACCAGTAATTGCCGGCTGCTATTATTATTTATTGTAGCTGTAGACACTTGCTTCCTTCTGAAAGGATCTTTGGTCTAGTTGCTCTGCTTTTCACTACCCCACTGGCAGAGTGGGGGAGGATACGGGGCACTGCTGGAAACAGCATCACCCCTGCCCCAGCCTTCCCCAGCCCCCTGCCCCATCCTCCTTGAGGACCATGTTGGGAACAGGACTCCCAGCCTCACCTTCTGGCTTCTCCCCGATGTCCTGTTCCGGTTCAGCCATGAGTCACCTCTGTAGTCCGTCAGATGTGCAGCCCCTCTCGCATTTATGCACAAGCTCCCAACCAAATAAAAAGCACTTTCTACAGCCTCAGCACACCTGTCTGCAAGGCAACAACACTGTGTTCTTGCCAGTCCAGTGAGATAGCGCAGGGTCATTTTTATTTTATAGACAGGGAAAAGGAGGCTCCAATGTGTGCCATGATTTGCACAGGGTGAGGCCAGTGAAGGAAGGTACTGAAGTTCAAGGCTCCAGACTCCCTTCTCAGGCTGTCTCCACTGGAAGATGGTGCAAACCAGTAGTACTCACCCAAGGGAATGGTGCCCTTCGGAGGGGAGGCCTGAGAGGCACAGCAGGCACCCAGCCAGACCCGAGAAGGGGGCCAGGCCCTCCTTGGAAAACGTTGGTAGCTTCTTCATCAGGGGTAAGAAAAACCAAACACTTTGTTTCTTGGTTTGAATGGAATCCTCCTCCCCATTTCGCTGTCTTTTCTCCCAGCCCCTTCCTCAGCCATGCATGACAAGAAAGAAGCAGAAAGACCCCTCCATACCTGGGAAAATGACCTTGTTGATGATCCTGGATCCCCTGATTCTAGACATCAAAATGGAGGAGGCAGAGGCTGGAGCAGGAGGTTCAGTGAAGAATGGGTGGGGCCGGTCAAAGTCCCCAGTGAGGCTGCTGCCTCAAAGGCAGCCTGAAGACAGGAGGAGGTGCACAGATAGGAACCCAGATGTTTGGGTGAGGCTCACATTTCATTTAACCCTCCAATGACAAAAGACGGGCAAAGAGACGGGGCATCAGGGTGGGCCTCGGCATCAAAAAACTGGAGGGAGCTGGCTGGGCGTGGTGGCTCACGCCAGTAATCCTAGCACTTTGGGAGGCTGAGGTGGGTGGATTGCCGGAGCTCAGGAGTTGGAGACCAACCTGGGCAACTCGGTGAAACCCCGTCTCTACTAAAATACAAAAAATTAGCTGGGCGTGGTGGCGTGCACCTATCATCCCAGCTACTCAGGAGGCTGAGACAGGAGAATCACTTGAACCTGGGAGGGAGATGTTGCAGTGAGCCGAGATCGCACCATTGCACTCCAGTCTTGGCGACAGAGCAAGACTCCATCTCAAAATAAATTAAAAAATAAATAAAATTTTAAAAACACCAAAACAAAAAAAGCCAAACGACAAAACAAAACAAAAAATGCTGGAGGGAGCTATGGAGATCGTAGCCCACCGGCTCTCAAATGTGGTGGGCATTGAAGTCACCTGGGAAGCTTTAAAAACCGCGGATGCCCAGGTCCCACCCTATAAAGAGTCTGACTTAGTTGGTCTGGATGCAATCGGAGCCCCAGGACATTCGAAAGGTTCCCAGCTGATTTCAATGTGCAGCCAAGACTGTGAACCACTGATATGGCCAAACTGCTTAAAGGAGCAAACAGGGAAACTGAGGCCTTAGGAAGTGAAATGTTTACCACTAGTCACGTGGCCAGTCAGGCACAGGCCTGGCACCGGACCTGGGTCACCTGGCTGCCAGGCTGATGCTGTCTTCCCAGTACGCTGGTGTGTCTTTCTGCAAAAACAGGGGAAGGGCGGGGTGGAGCAATGGCGAGGCGGAAGTAGCAGGGATCCCCTGGCCCAGACTCTGAGAAAATGCACTTTGGCCAACCTGGCTGCCAGGGTGTGGTCAGCCATAAAAAAGGCATCCTGAGCCTCCTCCCCGGAGTGGGTGCGGCTACAGGTGCAGGGAAACTGTAGATGAAAAGGTTTGGCACTTGAGGGGAAGCCTCAGTTCATTCTCACTTTGCTCACCTGTTCAGTCCATTCATTCACTCACTCCCCGTTCACTGATTCACTCATTCACTCACATGTTCACTCAACAACACTCATTTTTTTCTTATTTAGGGGAACACACTTTCTTCTTTTAATTTATTTTATTTTTTGAGAAGGAGTTTCGCTCTCGTTGCCCAGGCTGGAGTGCAATGACGGGATCTCAGCTCACTGCAAACTCCATCTTCCAGGTTCAAGCAATTCTCCTGCCTCCGCCTCCCTATAAATAGCTGGGATTACAGGTGTGTGCCACCATGCCCAGCTGATTTTTTTTTTTTTTTTTTTTTAGTAGAGATGGGGTTTTGCTATGTTGGCCAGGCTGGTCTTGAACTCCTGACCGCAGGTGATCCGCCTGCCTCGGCCTCCTAAAGTGCTGGGATTACAGGCGTGAGCCACTGCGCCTGGCCTTTTGATGAATTTTAATGTTTAAAGTATTACATGTTCTAGTTAAAAAAAATCTACTGGTACTAAAAATCAAGGTCGATTAGGAAGGAAGAAGGCAAAGTGTGTTGGGGGGGACAATCAACTGCCACACACGCCTTGGCATGTGACTTGTTCCATTCATTATACTGGGCATTTATTGGGCCCTTTTACCCATGTATTAGTTTTGCGTGTGTGTGAGCCTGTGAGAGGCAGCTTTTAATTCTGATATAATTTCAAACTTACAGAAAGTCGTGCCAGGAGTAGTGGCTCATGCCAAGGTGAGAGGATTGCTTGAGCCCAGGAGTTCGAGACCAGCCTGGCCAACACGGTGAAACCCCATCTCTACAAAGAATAAAAAAAGAAAGAGCTTTTCTTCTCATCCATTCATTCATTTATTATCATTGTGAACTCATGGATTCTTATTTTATTCAGTGGGTCATAATCCATCACTATCATGATCTATTTTGATGTTTTAATCATCCCAACGTTGTCCAGCGTTCTGTCCTAACAGCTGTTTCCCATATCCTTTGACATATCCCCATTATTTTGTGAGCACTTTCTTTTTTTATTTTATTTTTTAGTCAGAGTCTTGCTCTGTTGCCCAGGCTGGAGTGCAGTGGTGCGATCTCAGCTCACCACAACCTCCGCCTCCTACGTTCAAGCAATTCTCCTGGCTCAGCCTCCCGAGTAGCTGGGACTACAGGCATGCACCACCAGGACCAGGTAATATATTTTGGTGTTTTTAGTAGAGAGGGAGTTTCACCGTGTTCGTCAGGCTGGTCTCAAAATCCTGACCTCAAATGATCTGCCCTCCTTGGCCTCCTAACGTGTTGGGATTACAGGCGTGAGCCACTGCACTCGGCCTGTGAGCGCTTTCTTATTTCCTGGCACATCAAGACGTTCTGGGTTCCGTTGTACTTTCCCTGCCCCAGCCCTGCCTGCAATCAGGCCTTTCTTCAACGAGCCAGGTTCTTTTCCATGAGCCACAGGTGTGATCATTCCCATGGAGATGTCATTGTTTCTAGGCTGTTCCCGTGTGCAGAGCTAGGAGCACACATGCACACGTGCACATCCGCACATAAACACATAAACGCATGCATCTATTTCTGTATATAGATATATGTTTTAAAATCAATCTAATTTATTTAGTTTCCTCTTTTATGTGTGTGTATATTTAAGAGAACAACTTCATATTTCCAGTTCCGTTCCAACACCGAAGGGTTCTCCCTTGCTGGCTTGCTTGCCTTCTTTTCTTCCTCCCCCTTTCTCTTTCTTTCTATTTTAAACAACGAAATTTATTCTCTCACAGTTGTAGAGGCCAGAAACCCAAGATCAAGATGTTGGCAGGGTTGATTCCTTCTGGAGGCTCTGAGAAAGAATCTGTTTCATGCCGCTCTCCTGTTCTGGTGGTTGCCAAAATCCTTGGTGTTACTGGCCTAGCTGTCTCCAGTTTCATATTGAAACTCTCTTCTCCAAAGGGTAAAATCTGGCTCCTAACATCTTTGATATATTTACTCCTTTGCTCAGTCCAATACACAGAAAGTTTCAGAATTGTTCATTTGAAATATATTTAGGTTCATTGTTTCTGTTTGTATATGAGGAATTTTCCCAGGTGATTTTATTTATGTATGTATTTATTATTTAAGGCAGAATCGTATTCTGTTGCTCAGGCTGGAGTGCAGTGACGTGATCTCAGCTCACTACAACCTCCGCCTCCCGGGCTCAAACAACTCTCGTGCTTCAGCCTCCTGAGTAGGCTGCACCATCATGCCCGGCTAATTTTTGTATTTTTGTACAGACGGGGTTTCGCCATGTTGACCAGGCTGGTCTCGAACTCCAGATCTCAAGCAATCTGCCTGCCTCGGTCTCCCAAAGTGCTGGGATTACAGACATGAGCCACTGTGCCTGGTCAATTTATTATTTCTCGAACATATTAATCATTAAATGGTTCTGTAGGTAGAGTCAAAACATTGGTATTTTAAAAAGTGTTGTTTTACTTTTTTATCCCTTCCATTTCATTCCCATATATTTATCCCCTGTAGGAAACTAATCTCACTCGTTTCTGACTTATCCTTTTTATGTTTCTTTTTGCAAAAGTAAATAGATACATTTTTGGCCGGGCGTGGTGGCTCACGCCTGTAATCCCAGCACTTTGGGAGGCCGAGGCGTGTAGATCATGAGGTCAGGAGTTCGAGACCAGCCTGGGCAGGATGGTGAAACCCCCGTCTCTACTAAAAATACAAAAATTAGCCAGGCGCAGTGGCGGGCACCTCACAGCTACTTGGGAGGCTAAGGCAGGAGAATCACTTGAACCCTGGAAGCGGAGGTTGTGGTGAGCTGAGGTCACGCCACTGCACTCTAGCCTGGGTGACAGAGCAAGACTCTGTATAAAAAAACAAAAAAAAAAACAACAAAAAAAAGTTTTTTTCTTATTCCTTTCTTACACAAAAGATGCTACATATATTCTTTTCTACTTTGCCTTTTTTTCACAAAATAATATATCCTGGAAATCATTTCATATCAGTTCATAGAGACCTTTTTCACTTCTCTCATCCAATAGTGTGACTATTCTGTAGTTTATTCAACAAATAGCCTATGTATAGGGATTTAGTATGTTTCTGATATTTTGCAATTACAAACAATGTTGCAATTAATAATCTTGTGTCTATGTATTTTGTATTGTGTATCTTCTGGGTAAGTCCCTAGAAGTGGGATTGGTGAGTCAAAAAGTACAAGGCTGGGGCGTGGTGGCTCACACCTGTAATCCCAGCACTTTGGGAGGCCAAGGCCGGAGGATCCCTTGAGGTCAGGAGTTCAAGACCAGTCTGGCCAACATGGTGAAACCCCATCTCTACTGTAAATACAAAAATTAGCCTGGCGTGGTGGCAGGCACCTGTAATCCCAGCTGCTTGGGAAGCTGAGGCAGGAGAATCGCCTGAAATCTGGGAGGCAGAGGTTGCAGCAGTGAACCAAGATAGAGCCACTGCACTCCAGCCTGGGCAACAGAGCAAGACTCCATCTCAAAAAAAAAAAAAAAAAAAAAAAAAGTAAGCACATAGATAGTTTTGTTAGACATTAAAATTTTTTCCTTCATGAAGTTTAACCATTCTGCATTCCCACTAGGCATGTGTGAGAGTCCCTGTTTCCCCAGAGCCTCACCAGTAGTGAGTTGTCAAGCTTTTTATTTTTTGCCAATCAGATGGTAAGAGATAGTATGTAAAATGTGGGTTTGATTATTATCCAGGTGTGGTGAGACCAACAGATGAGGGGATGACTGGTAATGAAAAGATAAGTTTGTTGCTCGCAGTTCCAAGAGGAGGGGGCACACCAGGGCATGCAGGGCTACATGGCAAACACCAGGGTTGGTCAGAAGGCAGAGGGAGTGAGGAGAAACTGGGCAAAAGCCTGTCTTTCCTAGGAAGGAAGTGGGTGAGGCAGGATAAGCAGATTTAGGATTGGTTAGTATGAATAATTTCAATGGGCTCTGGGGTACAGGGGCTGTCCTAGTTGTTTGATACTTACCCGTGCAGTGATGAGGGAAGGTGAATAGTGGTTTGGAGTGTAGCAGTCTTGGGACAGGCTGCTATGGGTGGAGGTTCGGGTTATATGCTCCAGATTGGGTAGTTTGTATATGAAAGGCGTGCTCACTGGTGAGTCATTTACTATGTCCAGGAATTGGCCAGCCCTGGGAGGGCCAGTGAGTGAGGCTCCAGATGTCAAAATATTGAAATAACAAGACATGCTTAATATCAATTATATCACAGTTTGGTTTTGTTTTTGTCTTGTCATTGAAGTTGGACAGCTTTTCATATGTTAAGGACCATTTTCATTTGATATATCTTCTTTTGTTGTTTGTGTCTTTTGCCCCTATTTCTGTAGGATTTTTCTTCCTTCAAATTTTGAGAGTTCTTCACATATACTGTACAATGCTAATGTTTTTCAGGATACGTAGAGATAATATATTACAAATATGTCCTCCCAGTTTGTCATTTATACTTTCACTTTGCTTATGGTGTTTTTTTTTTTGGTAAGTTTTAAAAAATTTTATATAGCGAATTTATCAATTATTTCTTTTATTGGATCTGTGTTTTGATTTGCAGTTAGAAAGCCTCTTTTTTTTACCTTGAGATTACAGAGGAATTCAACTATGTTGTTTTTCCTAGTACTTGTATAATTTTCACTTTATACATTTCATTCTCTAATCCACTTGGAGTTTATTCTTGGAGTATACCATGAGATGTGGTTCTAATTTTATCCATTTTACAAATGGCTATCCAGTTGTCCCAGCATAATTTATTTAAAAGTCCATCTTTGCTCTGTTGATTTGAGATGTCACCTTTATTGTATGCTAAATTTCCATATGTACTTGGGAGTGTTCCTGGACTTTTTATTCTGTCTACTGGTCTCTTTGGCTAATTCATGTGCTAATATAACACTGTTTTTTAATTACAGAGGAGTTTTAGTATATTTTTATATCTAGAAGAGTTAGATCCCTTCTTAGATTTGATTTTTCTTTATTTTTCTAACTATTCTTGCATGTTTACTTTTCCATGTGACTTTTTTTTTTTTTTTGAGATGGAGTCTCCTGCTGTCACCCAGGCTGTAGTACAGTTAGCTCACTGCAACCTCCGCCTCCTGGGTTCACATGATTCTCCTGCCTCAGCCTTCCCAGTAGTTGGGATTACAGGCGCGTGCCACTGTACACAGCTAGTTTTTGTATTTTTAGTAGAGACAGGGTATCGCCATGTTGGCCAGGCTGGTCTTCAACTCCTGACCTCAAGTGATCCCCCCCACCTCGGCCTCCCCAAGTGCTGGGATTACAGGTGTGAGCCACCATGCCCAGCCATACCAGCCTGATTTTTTTTGTTTTTTTTGAGACGGAGTCTCGCTTTGTCACCCAGGCTGGAGTGCAGTGGCGCCATCTAGGCTCACTGCAAACTCTGCCTCCTGGGTTCATGCCATTCTCCTGGCTCAGCCTCCCGAGTAGCTGGGACTATAGGCACCCGCCACCACACCCAGCTAATTTTTTTGTATTTTTAGTACAGACGGGGTTTCACCGTGTTAGCCACAATGGTCTCGATCTTCTGACCTCGTGATCCGCCCGCCTCGGCCTCCCGAAGTGCTGGGATTACTGGCGTGAGCCACCACGCCTGGCCATACCAGCCTGATTTTAACTGCTCCTCCCTTTTGTGGTTTTGAGAAAACAAGCCATTAGCATCTCCTTCTGACAGGAGACAGCCAACCAGGGAGTACTCCTGGCCATTCTGCAGAGAATGTGCTGTGAAGGTCTTCCTGTCCTCTGCGTTACCTTTTGACATCAGAGGGCTAAAAACTCCATGCTCCAATCATACTAATGCTGCCATTTTTTGAACATGGGTCTCGTGGAGAAGCAGGAAGCACAGTTGCACACGGGCCTATTTCTCCATTCATAAATATTCATGACTCCTCCAATACCTTATTGAATATGTATATCTGGCCACCTTGTGCATCGTAAATCCCTGTGTTATTCTTCCCATCCTTGAGGTGGTCGCTTCTGGCTATGCTTCCCAGCCTGTCTCAATGGCCACCCTGCAGGCTGCAACCCTGTGTGAGAAAGAAGGCTCTCCTTTCCAAATGTATGAACCCCATCATTCTTCAGCTGCCACAGTTGGGAAGGCAGCCTCACAGAGCCCCGCACACCTGTGCAGTGCAGGAGACAACTGAGGGCTCTCAGCACCTCCAGAAGGCCTTGAGGCCCTGTGAAACCACTGGGTCCAAGGTTGCAGTGAAGGGTGAGACTGAAATCAACACACCTTCCTGTTGCTGTGATAAACAATACAGGGACTAGACAAAAACAGCTTTGGCTACTTGCTTCCAGGAAATAAGACTGTAAAGCAACTATTAGGTTGGTGCGAAAATACTTGTGGTTTTTGCCATTTAAAAGTGATGGCAGGCCAGGCAGGTGGCTCATGCCTGTAATCACAGCACTTTGGGAGGCCAAGGTGGGCAGATCACTTGAGGTCAGGAGTTCAAAAGCAGCCTGGCCAACATGGTGAAACCCTGTCTCTACTAAAAATACAAAAATCAGCAGGGCGTGGTGGTGCACACCTGTAGTCCCAGCTACTCGGGAGGCTGAGGCAGGAGAATTGCCTGAACTCAGAAGGTAGAGGTTGCAGTGAACTGAGATCATGCCACTGCACTCCAGCCTGGGTGACAGAGTGAGACTGTCTCTAAATAAATAAAAGTAATGGCAAAACCCACAATTAACTTTTGTACCAACCTAATAAATAGTACTTGGCTCCTAGCTCACCCTTGTATTTATTGAATCAATGAAGAAAATCTATAGAGTTAGGCATGGTGGCTCACGCCTGAAATCCTGACAATTTGGGAGGCCTAGGGGATAGGATCACTTGAGCCTATGAATTTAAGACTAGCCTGGGCAATAGAGTGAGATCCTGTCTCTACAAAGAATTAAAAAAAATAGCCGGGTGTGTTGGCATGTACCTATAGTCCCAGCTACTCAGGAGTCTGAGGCAGGAGGATCGCTTGAGCCTGGGAGATTGAGGCTGCACTGTGCCATGATTATGCTACTGCACTCCAGCTTGGTGGGGGGTGGAGAGAGAGACAGAGAAAATAAAATCTGTTACCAGATTCTAGGATTGGAGACCCGAGAGAGACAGAGAGAAAGAAAAAATAAAAATCTATACCAGCTTCTAAGATTGGAGACTCAACAAGTAATTCAATTTGGTTGTATAAAAGATATGGCAGCTCTGAGAGGGCGGGACTGTCATGGGGGTAGAAGTCCTATTCTTACTTCTGAGTGTGGAGCCATAGGCAATTTGTTTATCTTCTCTCTGAGCCTCAGTTTCTTCATCTGTACAATGGGAGATAATAGTACCATCTATTCTACTTGTGAGGACGATTCAAAGATAGAATATACAAAAATACATACTGTGAATTTTTTGTTTAGACAGTTTCGCTCTTGTCGCCCAGGCTGGAGTGCAACAGCACAATCTCGGCTCACTGCAACCTCTGCCTCCTGTGTTCAAGCGATTCTCCTGCTTCAGCCTTCCTAGTAGTTGGGATTACAGGCACACACCACCATGCCTGGCTAATTTTGTATATTTAGTAGAGACAGGTTTTCATCATGTTGGCCAGGCTGTTCTCGAACTCCTGACCTCCGGTGATCCACCCACCTCGGCCTCTCAAAGTGCTGGAATTACAGGCGTAAGCCATCGTGCCCGCTCATTCTATAAATTTTAAACTCCTGTATCAGTTGTTGTCTATTACCATTCCTTGGGAATCCTGGAGGCCTTAGAGAAGCCAATTCAGATAAAGATCTTGGGCAACCGCTAGGGGTCAGGAGAGGACTGGATGTTTCTTCAGGGACAGCTCTCGTTACCAAAGACCCTTCACCCCGCTAGCCCCACCTTCCCTGCACCGTTTCGTTTTGTTTTCTTCTTGGGAGTGGGGCATTATTGTAGCCATACCATTCTTTTCTTTGATCTTGGAATCAGCAAGAAGGCTGGATTGAATAGGATGATGACTTCATCTTGAACTCACATGTGGGCTGTTGGCTGCCTTATAGTGCTTGGGCCGCAAGAATAGGTGGAAGAGGAGAGCCCCAGGGCAGTTGCTGAGTTTTGACTTCATGAGATGGCAATTTGAACAAGGGATAGAAGGGAACCAGGGCAAATCAAAAAGCCTAACTTTGCCCGGTGCAGTGGTTCATGCCTGTAATCCCAGAGCTTTGGGTGGCTGAGGCCAGGAGTTCAGAACGACCATCTCGGGTGACATAGTGAGACTCTGTCTACAAAAAAATATTTTTTTTAGTTAGCCAGGTGCACGTTGCTGGGCACGGTGGCTCATGCCTGTAATCCCAGCACTTTCGGAGGCCAACGCTTGCGTATCACCTGAGGTCGGGAGTTCGAGACCAGCCTGACCAATATGGTGAAAGACTGTCTCTACTAAAAATACAAAAATTAGGTGGGCGTGGTGGCACGCGCCTGTAGTCCCAGCTACTTGGGAGGCTGAGGCAGGAGAGTCGCTTGAACCCAGGAGATGGAGGTTGCAGTGAGCCAAGATCATGCCATTGCACTCCAGTCTGGGAAGGCAAAACTCTGTCTCAAAAAAAAAAAAATATATATATATGTGTGCGTGTGTGTGTGTGTGTATGTATGTGTGTGTGTGTATATATTATATATATATAAAACAGGCATGAGCCACCGTGCCTGATCAGAATATATATATATATATATATATATATATATATATAT
>NC_045449.1:43664789-43708873 GCF_002776525.5 Piliocolobus tephrosceles | reverse complement strand
TTTTTTTCTGACCAGGCACGGTGGCTCATGCCTCTAATTCTCACACTCTGGGAGGCTGAGGCAGAAGGATGCTTGGGCCTATGAGTTCTAAAGCAACCTAGGCAACATAGTGAGACCCTGTCTCTAGAAAAAAAATTAAAACATAAACTAGCCAAGCATGTTTTCATGGGCCTGTTGTCCTAGCTACTTGGGAGGCTGAGGTGAGAGTATCACTTGTGCCCAGGAGATCAAGCCTGCAGTGGGCCGTCATCACATCACTGTACTCCAGCCTGGGCGACAGAGCGAGATCCTGTCTCAAAAACAACAACAAAATATCCCAGGGCCTCTGTATTACCTTGTAAATAAAAAACAACATGGTAAAACAAACAAACAAACAAAACCAACAAGCACATAGATACAAATGGGAAGAAACAGAGCAGGGCAGGGAGAGTCCCATAGTCGGAGAACATCACGGCTGGGTGGACAGTTGATAGGACTCTCACCCCAGAACTCTTCTCAGCTGGCCTGTCTGCTCAGATCTTCTGGAATTAGAAAGATACCCACAACCCGGGAGAAACTAAACAGCAGCAGCACCATAAGGAGACAGACACAGATGGCATGGAGAATTCTTACACATTGAAGCCTTGTGATATAGGCGGCACTGCAACAGACAGGCCATCGTGCCATCCAACAAGTTATGCTGTTTCTTTTCTAAGAGACAAAGTCTTACTCTGTCTCCCAGGCTAGAGTACAGTGGTGCAGTCATAGCTTACTGCATCCTCAAACTCCTGGGCTCAAGCAATCCTCCTATCTCAGCCTCTTGAGTAGCTGGGTCTACAGGTGTGCACCACCATGCCTGACAAATTTTTTTTTCTGTTTTTTGAGATGGAGTCTCGCTCTGTTGCCCAGGCTGGAGTGCAGTGGTGCCATCTTGGCTCACTGCAACCTCTGTCTCCCAGGTTCAAGCAATTCTCCTGTCTCAGCCTCCCGAGTATCTGGGACTACAGGCGCATGCCACCACGCAGCTAATTTTTGTATTTTTAGTAGAGACGGGGTTTCTCCATGTTGGTCAGACTGTTCTTGAACTCCCAATATCAGGTGATCTGCCCGCTTCATCCTTCCAGAGTGCTGGGATTACAGGCGTGAGCCACCATGCCCAACAGCTATGAGTTTCCTTCTAAGAAGAAACAGCCAGCCTGGGCAACATGGTGAAAACCCCTGTCTAAGAAAAACATAAAAA
The DNA here is from genome assembly GCF_002776525.5 of Piliocolobus tephrosceles. Lineage (NCBI taxonomy): Eukaryota > Metazoa > Chordata > Mammalia > Primates > Cercopithecidae > Piliocolobus > Piliocolobus tephrosceles. Next base: position 43,707,654 of record NC_045449.1, on the reverse strand, counting down.
TAGCTGGGTGTGGTGGTGCTCATCTGTAGTCTCAGCTACTTGGGAGGCTGAGTCAGGAGGATTGCTTGAGCTAAGGAAGTGGAGGTTGCAGTGAGCTGAGATGCCATTGCACTCTAGCCTGTGCAACAGACTGTGATCGTGTCTCAAAATAATTAGAAGAAGAAGAAGAAGGAGAGGGAGAGGGAGAGGGAGAGGGAGAGATAGGAGAGAGCTTGCTTCCTCTGTCTCTCTGTACCATGTGAGGGCACAGCAAGAAGATGGCCATCTGCAAGCCAGGAAGAGAACCCTCAGTATAGACATGGGATCTGCCAGAGCCTTGATCTTGTTCTTAGCATCCAGAACCTTGAGAAATAAATGCTTATTGGCCAGGTGCAGTGGTTCGGGCCTGTAATCCCAGCACTTTGGGAGGCCGAGGCCGGCGGATCATGAGGTCAAGAGATCAAGACCATCCTGGCCAACATAGCGAACCCTGTCTCTACTAAAAATACAAAAAAAAAAAAAAATAGCTGGGCACGGTGGCGTGTGCCTGTAGTCCCAGCTACTTGGGAGGCTGAGGCAGGAGAATCACTTGAACCCAGGAAGCCGAGGCTGCAGCGAGCTGAGATCGCGCCACCGCACTCCAGCCTGGCGACAGAGTGAGACTCCTTCTCAAAAAAAAAAAATAATAATAATAACAATTATCCAGGTGTGGTGGTGTGTGCCTGTGATCCAGCTACTCAGGAGGCTGAGGTGGGAGGATTGCTTGAACCAGGTGGTCGAGGCTGCAGTGTGCCATGTTCACCATGTTGGCAACACTGCACTCCAGCCTGGGAGACAGAGCAAGACCCTATCTAAAAAAAAATTAATTAATTTAAAAAAAAAAAGGCTGTTGTTTAAGGCACCAGTTGATGGTATCTTGTTATAGCCCCCTAAAATAAGACACCCCTCCTAGGTATCTCCCACTAAGATACAATGGTTCCCACAAAAGCACGGGCCTTGTCTGTTTTGTTTAATGATGTGTGCCCAGCGCATAGGCCAGACAGTGCCTGAGACACAATGGTGCCCATATTTGTTGAATGAATGAAAGAATGATGAACGTATGAGCAGTTTGATATGAATTTTCTAATATTTTTCTAGGTATATACCAGTATAGGTATATTAAGAAAAAATATGGGGTCATGGTATAAACTGGGTTCTGAACTTACTTTGTTATTAACAAGTCATTGTGGATATATCTCCATGTTACATTGTACCAGGGTTTCTCAACTTGGATACTACTGATATTTGTATTTTTGTTTTGTTTTTTTTGATTTTTGTGTGTTTTTGGAGACGGAGTCTCACTCTGTTGCCTGGGTTGGAGTGCATAGTCTCAGCTCACTGCAACCTCCACCTTCTGAGTTCAAGTGATTCTCCTGCCTCAGCCTTCAGAACAGTTGGGAGTACAGGTGTGCACCACCACACACAGCTAATTTTTGCATTTTTAGTAAAGACAGGGTTTCACCATATTGGCCAGGCTGGTCTGGAACTCCTGGCCTTAGGTAATCTGCCCATCTCGGCCTCCCAAAATGCTGGGATTACAGGTGTGAGCCACTGCACCGGGCCCACTTCTGATATTTGATTCTGGATCATTGCTTGTTGGAGGGGAGCTGTTCTGTGTATGGCAAGATGTTTAGCAGCATCCCTGGCTTCTGCCCACAAGATGCCACTAACACCTTCCTACCCCACTGCAAATAATGAAGAATGTCTCCAGATGTTGCCAAATGTCCTCTGGAGGGAAAAATCACCCCAGTGGAGAACCATGAGTTTCTATCAATCTATCTTTTACTGGCAGCATAAGAGTATTCTAGAGTGTGGCTGTGGAATTTTTTTTAAGCTAATTTCTCTTTGATACACAGTTGTTTCCAGGCCCTTGCCTCCCTGAGCACTTGTGTGTTTCTACAAGAAGCTTCAGAACTGAAGCAAGAGCATGCTGGGACCAAACTGGGCCTCTATGGACAGCGCATGATGGAGCTGTTTCACTCCATGTTTGATGGTGGTGGGAATTGCCACCCTAATCTTTGCCAATCTGATGTGGTTTGTAAGCAATAGCGCTTCTTGTCTTGTTCTCTTGTATAATTGTATAGACTGTTCCTTGTAGAAAAAAATGTTAAATAACAGTAATGACCACAAGGAACCCCTTCTGGCCCTGACTTTGGCAGTGCACTTGGAATAACTAGTATCCCATAGATATGACGTATGTGTATGCTTCATATGAATATCAACTCACTTCCCAAACACTCATTATGGGAGTTTGAATGTTCTCTTTGAAGGTAAAGTTGTTTATGACAATATATGAAGCTTTGAAGTTTCTTAGTGATTAGGGATTTTTGTTTTCTTCTTTTATTACCTATTTCTAATTTTTTTTCAATTGTGGGCAAAGAATAGGGCCTGTATTATTTCTTTGAGACAGGATCTCGCTCTGTCGTCCAGGCTGGAGTGCAGTCATGTGAAGATGGCCCGCTGCAGGCTTGCTCTCCTGGGCTCCAGTGATACTCTCACCTCAGCCTTCCAAGTAGCTGGGACTACAGGCCCATGCCAGCATACTTGGCTAGTTTATGTTGTTTTGTTTTGTTTTTTCTGTAGAGACAGGGTCTCACCATGTTGCCTAGGCTTCTCTAGAACTTATAGAAATTTCCTTCTTACTCCGGGTCAATTTTTGTAAATATCTATACAACTTACATTACTACCATTTGTTTAATGATGTGTACCCAGCACAAGGTCAGAACAGTGCCTGGAACAGAAGGATGCCCCATACTTGTTGAGTGAATATTTGTCATGGAATGTGAGCTACACAGGAACAGAGATTTCCCCCCAGTTGTGTCCCCAGGGCTTTGAACAATACCTGGCATGTGGCTGGTATGTGATATAAGTTTGTGGCCTTTGTAAAGCTGGAGCCATTGATTGTGACATGAACTTCTGAGAAACCTTACTTTTTTTTTGTTTTTTTTTGTTTTTTTTGAGATGGAGTCTTGCTCTGTCGCCCAGGCTGGAGTGCAGTGGCCAGATCTCAGCTCACTGCAAGCTCCGCCTCCCGGGTTTACGCCATTCTCCTGCCTCAGCTCCCGAGTAGCTGGGACTACAAGCGTCCGCCACCTCGCCCGGCTAGTTTTTTGTATTTTTTAGTAGAGACGGGGTTTCACCGTGTTAGCCAGGATGGTCTTGATTTCCTGACCTGTGATCTGCCCGACTCAGCCTCCCAGAGTGCTGGGATTACAGGCTTGAGCCACAGTGCCCGGCCTATTGTTTTGTTTTAAAAGTATCTGATAAGGGCTGAGAGGTGTTTCTATTTGTCTATTTTTCTATGCATTTTAGAGTTTTTCTGGCTGGGCACGGTGGTTCATGCTTATAATCCTAGCACTTTGGGAGGCTGAATTGGGAGGACTACTTGAGCCCAGGAGTTCAAGACCAGCCTGGGTAATGCAGTAAGACTCTGTCTCCACACACACAAAAAAAAGAAAAATTACCCAGGTATGTTGGTTGCGCCTATAGTCCTAGCTACTCGAGACGCTGAGGTGGGAGGATTGCTTGAGCCTAGGAGGAGGTTGAGGCTTCAGTGAGCCATGATGGTGCCACTACACTCCCATCTGGGTGACAAAATGAGACCCTGTCTCAAAAAACAAACAAACTAACAAAAAACCAGGCCTATAGTCCCAGCTGCTTGGGAGGCAAAGATGGGAGGATCACTTGGGCCCAGGAGGTCTAGGCTGCAGTGAGCCAAGATCTTACCACTGTACTTCAGCCTAGGTAACAGAGCAAGATCTTATCTCAGAAAAAAAAAGAAAAAAAAATTCTGTGTATATGTTTTGTGTTTTTGTTTTTGTTTTTGTTTTGAGACACAGTTTCACTCTGTCCCCTAGTTGGAATGCAGTGGCGTGATCTCAGTTCACTGCAATCTCTGCCTCCTGGGTTCAAGCGATTCTCTTGTCTGTCTCCTGGGACTACAGGCGCCCGCCACCATGCCCAGTAATTTTTTTTGTATTTTTAGTAGAGATGGGGGTTTACTATGTGTATGTTTTTTTTTTTTTGAGACAGTCTCACTGTCACCCCGGCTGGAATGCAGTGGCGCAATCTCGGTTCACCGCAACCTCTGCCTCCCGGGTTCAAGTGATTCTTGTGCCTCAGCCTCCCAAGTAACTGGGATTATAGGCATGCGCCACCATGCCCAGCTAATTTTTTTTTGTATTTTTAGTAGAGACAGGGTTTCACCATGATGGCCAGGCTGGTCTTGGACTCCTGATCTCAAGTGATCCACCTGCCTCAGCCTCCCGAAGTGCTGGGATTACAGGTGTGAGCCACCATGCCCGGCCTTTATATATTATTATTATTATTATTATTATTATTATTATTATTATTATTATTTGAGAGGGAGTGTTACTCTGTCACCCAGGCTGGAGTGCAATGGTACAATCTTTGCTCACTTCAAGCTCTGCCTCCTGGGTTCAAAGCAATTCTCCTGCCTCAGCCTCCCGAGTAGCTGGGATTACAGGGGTGCACCACCACACCCGGCTAATTTTTTGTATTTTTAGTAGAGACCAGGTTTCACTATGTTGGCCAGACTGGTCTCGAACTCCTGACCTCGTGATCCGTCTGTCTTAGCCTCCCAAAGTGCTGGGATTACAGGCGTGAGCCACCATGCCTGGCCCTGTTTATTATTATTATTATTTTGCATTGGCTTTGGATTTTATTTTGAGAACACACTGAAGAGAGCAATGTATCAGAAGCACTGCTCAGCCACAGCCTCTTGGGTGGCATGGGATCAGAGCAGAAGCATTAGGGAAACCCAGTTCTTGGGCAGAAGATCAGGAAGCGAAGGGCCTCACTGGAAATCTCCTGGCTTCTGGGTGCCCAGGGCGGCCGTCCCAGGCAGGCGACGGTCTTCTTGGCGGCCAGGTGGCTTATGCGTCACGGGGAAGCCTCCAGATGGAGCGCGGTGGCCGCCAAGGCGCAGTAGCAGGGCGACGACACTCTAAGAGGCCCCCATCGTCAGACCCCTCTGGCTTCCGTGGCCAGTCTTCAAACCTGGCCAATCCCGGCGAGTGTGGCAGCCACGGAGCGCAGTGGCCAATTCGATCTTCTGGGTGGTTCCCACTGGGGCTCTGGCGCTGTCTCTCTGGAGCCAAAGGCCCCCTTCACACGGCTTCGCCAGTGCATCGCTTTTCCCAGCAGAGGTTCACAGATACAAGGGGATTCAGAAGGTCTATTTTTTATTTGTCTTTTAAACTGTAGCTATACAAGTGAATGTGAATTGGTATCTTATTTTGGTTTTGCTTTGCATTTCCCTAATGACTAGTGACGTTGAACATCTTTTCATGTGTTTATTGGTTATTTATATATCTTCTTTAGAGAAACACGTATTCAAATCATTTGCCTATTTTATTTTATTTTATTTTATTTTATTTTATTTTATTTGAGACAGAGTCTCACTCTGTCGCCCAGGCTGGAGCGCAGTGATGTGATCTTGGCTCACTGCAACCTCCGCAGGTTGCACTTCTGGGCTCAAGTGATCCTCCTGCTTCAGCCTCTGGAATAGCTGGGATTACAGGCTCGTGCCACTGTGTCAGGCTAATTTTTGTATTTTTAGTAGAGATGGGGTTTCACCATGTTGGCCAGGCTGTCTAGGACTCCTGACGTCAAGTGTTCTGCCTGCCTTGGCCTCCCAAAGTGCTGGGATTACAAGCGTGAGCCACCGTGCCCGGCCTTCGCCTATTTTAAAATTGGGCTGTCCTCCTATTGAGTTGTAAGAGCCTTTTTACATATTCTGGATACAAGTCCCTGATCATGTATATGATTTATGAATATTTTCTCCCATTCTGTGGATTGTCTCTTCACTTTCTTGATGTGCACATTTTGTTTTTTTGTTTTTTTTTTTTTTTTTGAGTTGGAGTTTTTCTCTGTCACCCAGGCTGGGGTGCAGTGACACCATCTCGGCTCACTGCAAGCTCTGCCTCCTGGGTTCATGCCATTCTCCTGCCTCAGCCTGCCAAGTAGCTGGGGCTACAGGCCAGTGCCACCACGCCTGGCTAATTTTTTTGTATTTTTAGTAGAGATGGGGTTTCACCGTGTTAGCCAGGATGGTCTCGATCTCCTGACCTCGTGACGCCCACTGTGGCCTCCCAAAGTGCTGGGATTACAGACGTGAGCCACTGCGCTGGGCCTATGTGCACGTGTTTTTACATTATGTTACTTGGTGCATATTTTATTTTCTGGGGTCTTTCCCTCTTAGCAGTACAAAGAGATCTGTCGTGTTTCATATAATTTTTTGAGTTTCATGGCATGACCTTGGTTTTCTTTTGGTTCGCATGTGCCTGGGTATCTTTGCCCTTTTTTTTTTTTTGAGATGGAGTCTTGCTCTGTCACCCAGGCTGGAGTGCAGTGGTGCGAACTTGGCTCACTGCAACCTCTGCCTCCCGGGTTCAAGTGATTCTCCTGCCTCAGCCTCCCAGGTAGCTGGGACTACAGACATGTGCCATGATGCCCCACTAATTTGTTTGCATTTTTAGTAGAGATGGGGTTTCACCATGCTGGCTAGGATGATCTCGAACTCCTGACCTCAAGTGATCTGCCCACCTCGGCCTCCCAAAGTGCTGGGATTACAGACATGAGACACCACTCCCAGCCTGCCCATTTTAAAAGTCGATATTGTTTTCCACGTGTATCTTGTAAGCATAGTCAATGCTCAGTGAAGGTCAGCTTCCTTCCTCTTGTCTGTCCTCATGAAATGCCTCTCCCCATACCGCTCCCCTGCCCCAGGAGTAGCCTTTGCTGTCCCAGGACTGAGCTCCAACATGGGAGCCCCTCTCAACACCCCCTCTTGAGCCTGCCCCTTTCCTTCCCTGCCACTCCCATGCAAGGCCTGCAAGGCCACTGGGCAGGGCAGGTCCGCCCCACCGAGTTGCCATTCTCCCTATGTCCACCAGGGGCCGCCCCACTCCTGCCTGAGCTCCCTCCAAGACCCTGCGTTTTTAATTCAGTTCCTCCCTAACCTCCATCTCTCCCAGCACCACCTTTGGGTGTAAAGCCCCAGAGCAGTATTCCTGATTATCCAAGGAGTCCATAAACTGTCCTGTGGGACATCAGCCAATGCACCCTGGCTCCCTCATTCAGCACCTGTGCTGTAGTTTTCTTGTTTGCAAAATGGGAGTAATAATTTCCACCTCACTTAGAATATGTAGGCAGGGCACGGTGGCTCACGCCTGTAATCCCAGCAATTTGGAAGGCCAAGGTGGGCAGATCACTTGAGGCCAGCAGTTTGAGACCAGCCTGGGCAACACGGTGAAACACCGTCTCTGATGAAAATACAAAAATTAGCCAGGCGTCGTGATACACACCTATGATCCCGGTTACTCAAGAGGCTGAGGTTGCAGTGAGCTGAGATCGCACCACTGCACTCCAGCCTGGGTGACCAAGTGAAACCCTGTCTCAAAAACAAAACAAAACAAAACAAACAAAAAACCAAAATAAACAAAAAAAAAAAAAAGAAAAGAAAGAAAAATAAATAAATAATATGTAGTGTTTAGCAATGTGCCTGGTATACAGTAGGTGCCTAATAAAAGCAAGTCATTTTACACGGGTTCAAGGTCCATCCCTCCACAACTCTCCCTAAAGCTCTCCAGGCCTCTGTCTGTTTTCTTAGGTAATGAGGCGGCACCTGGGTTACATGGGGGTGAGATCTCCTTGTAGGGGCACAAGCTTCATGGGTTACAAAGTCAGATATGTGAACGTTTCTATTTTCTATAATTGACTTGGATTTCCACCTCCATTTCCCATGTTGCATGTGGAAACATTTTTGTTACAGAATTCAGGGTTTCTTCAGTCAGTTCTTTTTTTTCCAGGACGGAGTCTTACTCTGTCGCCCAAGCTGGAGTGCAGTGGTGCGATCTCAGCTCACTGCAACCTCTGCCTCCCAGGTTCAAGTGATTCTCCTGCCTCAGCCTCCTGAGTAGCTGGGATTATCGGCATGTGTCACCATACCTGGCTAATTTTTGTATTCTTAGTAGAGACGGGGTTTCACCACGTTGGCCACGCTTGATTCCAACTCTTAACCTTGTGATCCACCCGCCTGGGTCTCCCGAAGTGCTGGGATTACAGGCGTGAGCCACCGCACCCGGCCTCTTCAGTCAATTCTAAGGTTTTGCCTCCCCCTTTGCCCTGGGGTCCTAGCTAATGGTGTCAGTAGGGAGAGGGCTGTGATCTTGGTCATTCTCATTTTCTCTGCTGGTATCTGTAAAGATGGTCTCTGGCCCTATCGGGCATCATTTGCTGATGTCCGTTCACACTGGATTCATTACCGCACGTGTCCACCCCGTCAGTATTCACCACGGGGGCCCGCGGCCCAGCCGGTCTCCTTGTTATACCATCCTGATCCTGAGCTTCATGGGGTCTCAGAACCCTCTCTCAGCCACTTCAATGGGAAACTGTGGGGAGGGGGCTGTCTCAGGCCCTCTCTGCCCAGACAAGCCACAGCAGGGCGTCTCCTTACGTGTAGAGACATGAGGGTGTTCTGGGAGATGGTACCTCAGTGCCTTCACCAGGCCCCTCTACTCCCTGAGCTCTGCAGTGCCCCTACTGCAGCCCAGACAACAGCTCTGGAGTGGGGAGGAGAGAGCCATCCCGTGATCAGTGTTTTTCCTGAGGCAAAGACCTCAACTTTGTAGCTCAGTATCCAAGACCTAGCTCCATTGGCTTCTCTCTTCATTTCTTCTGAAACATTCCTGCCCCAAGGACCTCCTTGCTGCCATCTGTGTTGGGGCAGGGTGGTGTGCCATGCTAGGGAAAGAAGCCTGGTTAACATTTCCTAGTAGTAGCTAGCCACACCTTTTGCCCTGTTTTCAGGGTACTCCTAGTACAAACTGACACAGACGGTCCTGGTTGTAAACAATAGAAAACAACCCTGGTTAACTGTAGCCCAAAAAGAATTTTCTGGAAGGATGATGAGTGGTTCATAGAATCACAGGGTAAGCTGGTGAACTAGCCTCACAAATTGGGCAGGAAGCCAGAAGGCTGAGAGGCAGAATCACAGGGAGGGGCTTATGAAGACAATCGTGCCAACCTCACAACCACCACTGCCCTTTGATGGTGGCAGCTGGGACCCCAGCATTAGAGGAGCAACACCTCAATAGTCCCAGCTTCTCAATGACCCTCAATCAGTGTCAAAGTCCTAGGCAGGATGAACCAAGGCTGAGTGCCCAAGCACCCCCTGCAGGAATTGGATCTTTGGCCCCCTTAGGGCTTCCATAGGGGGAGCGCTGCCTCCAGCCCAACTTGAGGTTTGTATCCTCCCCTCTCAATGGGTATTTGGATGACAAGCAACTAAAATCAGCAAATGCACACATCTCTCTAATTTCCCTGAATTTGCATTTGCCAAGAGGCAGTTTCAAACCTGCCTCATTTGAGCAGTCTGATACTCAGAGTGCTGTTTGTTTATGCCACTCAGAGAGTTTGCCAAATACAGTGAAGTCATCTGAACAGCCTGAGCGCTTCCAGATAAATACACCGGCCTTCTTTCCACAGCCCCCATCGCAGCTAACATGTACTGAACAATGGGCCAGGCACTGAGCTCAGCACTCTACCTGGAGGGTTGCCTTGGGCCTTACTGCCATTTTTCCAAGGAGGAGACTGAGGCCCAGTGGTTTAGTAGCTTTCCCCAGTTCACACAGGTCTAGATGGGAATAACAGAGACTTGAACCCACACAGCCTGTCGGGCCCTGCTCCCTGGTGATCTAATGGAGCAGACATAAACCAATAACCACAGGTTTACGTACATGATTACAAGGAGAGCTGGAAAGGGAAAGAACAGGGTGGGAGGAGGAAGAATGACAGAGAAGACAATTCATAGGGGTGGGGTGGGGTGGGGTGAGGTGGGTGGGGGTCCCGGGAAGGCCCCTGGAAGAACATTTAAGCTGTGACCCGAATGATGGATTTAGCCAGGCCAAGAGCAAGGGGAAAGAGGCAGCGCCAAGTACCGGGACCTCTGAGGTAGGAGAAAGGGGAATGTGTTCGGGGGATGGAAACAAGGGCAGCGCCGCAGGAGCAGAGGGAGCTAGGGATACCTGGGTGGGGCCGTCAGGCAGGGCCAGGCTGGGCCTTGGTGCTCTTCAGCTCAGAACTCCTCACCTCCTCTCACTGACCCCCACCCCAACCTCTGAGCTCCGACCTCACAGCACAGTCAGATGCAACCTCTTCTCCCCACCTCCGCTGTGGCCACCCTAGTCTGATTATTGCAATGTCCCCTCCCATTCCCACTGGTCTCCCTGCTTCTGCACCACCCCCATATCTCTTCTTTCTCAGCAATAAAGTGATCCTTTTAGCATGGAAGTCAGAGCTTGCCAGGCCTCCGCTTCTCATTTTGCTTAGAGTAAGTGCCTAAGTCTTGCAATGGTCTACAAAGCCCCCCACAGTCTGGGTCCCAGGAGCTCCTGCAACGGGGTCCCCTCTCTTACTTGACCGCAGCCCCACTGACCCTGTGCTCCTTCTCAAGTACACCAGGCAAGCCCCTGTCTGGAAGGAGGGCCTTTGCACTGCCCATTCCCTTGGCCCGGAATGTTCTTTCCTCACATATCCATGGGCCTCTCACCCTCCAGCAGGCCTGCCCAGGCATGTTCTCATAGTGGAGCTCAGGGCAAGAACAGAGGGAGATGCTAAGCCCTTTGCCTGCCTCTGGTCTGCTAACATCCTACTGGCCACAGCGAGCACGTGGCTGAGCCCAGAGTCTGAGTGGGAGGGCACCAGGATGGTAGATGCACACAGTAAAGACACAGGGAGAAAAGCACTGGGGCCCTTGCACACTTGATTACAGCCCCTTGATCTGAGCTCCAAATCCCAGGCCTCCTCCAGCACAGGGACCTGCCACCATCAGTAACTCTCTCCACCAGCCACTATCCCATTTTCATTCAGCAGACATTTGTGGAGCACCCGCAGTGTGCAGGCCCTAGACGCTGTGAGGCAGCTGCACATAAAGTAGATGAAGTCTCTGCCCTTTAAAAGATTTTCTTTCTTTTTTTTTTTTTTGAGACAGAGTCTGTCTCTGTCACCCAGGCTGGAGTGCAGTGGTGCGACCTCAGCTCGCTGCAATCTCTGCCTCTTGGATTCAAGCGATTCTCCCATCTACTCAGGAGGCTGAAGTAGGAGAATTGCATGAACCCCAGGGGCAGAGGTTGCAGTGAGCCGAGATCGTGCCACTGCACTCCAGCCTGGGCAACAAGAGTGAAACTACATCTCAAAGAAAAAAAAGAAAAAGAAATCCTATGTGTAGATACAATGGGGAGGCAAGTGGTCAATATCTAGTGCTATGTGAATCTCAGAAACAAGGAAGTGGGTCAGAGTGCAGCCGAATTAAAGCTTAATTATAACTCTATTTCTGTCCAGAACCTGACATGTGATTCTTATTAACCCTGTGGGGACAGTTTCAGTGGCTGGAACAGAGTGAGCAAAGCAGAGAGAGGAATGTTAGTGGGTGGCAGGCAGGGAGGTGAGGCAACCCGAATGATGTTTCCAAAAGGCCACCCCACGCACAGACAGAACCTGGGTTGAAAGGGAAGAAGGGAAGTGGGGAGTCTCCTTAGGAGGATATTGCCATTGTCAAGGTGAGAGTTCGTGGTAGCCATGGCGGTCAGATTCAGGATGTACCTTGAAGGGGGCCCAAACAGGACTCACCAGTGCATCGGAGGAAAGGGAGGTAGGAGTCAAGAATGACTGACGCTTTTTTTTTTTTTTTTTGAAATGGAGTCTCACTCTGTCACCCAGGCTGGAGTGCAGTGGCGCCATCTTGGCTCACTATGTCGTCCTCCTCCTGGGTTCAAGTGGTTCTCCTGCTTCAGCCGCCCAAGTAGCTGGGATTACAGGTGTGCACCACCACACCCGGCTAATTTTTGTCATTTTTAGTAGAGAGTGAGTTTCACCATGTTGGCCAGGCTGGTCTTAAACTCCTGACCTCAGGTGATCCGCCCGCCTCAGCCTCCCAAGGTGCTGAGATTACAGGCGTGAACCACTGCACCCGGTCAAGGATGACTGACATTTTGAACTTGAACAAGTGAGTAAATGGAGTTACTGAGTTACTGTCTAGTGAGATGGGGAGTGCTGGGGTAGGGCCTCTGCTTTAGACATAAAAGGTCTCTGAGAGGACAGGGTCTTTGGAACCTGGTGTCTGAGGTAGACAGAGAGACTGGCATCTCAGGCAGGAGTAGGGGCTTGGGAAGCCCCACCTTCCACAGTGTGAGGGAAGCAGGAGGCCATCAGGGTTTCACTAGCCATACTATTCATTCATGAATTTATTTATTCATTCATTCAGCAAAAAATTATGGAGCACCGAGGATAAGCTAGACACTTTTCTGGATGCTGGAAATAGCAGAGAACAAGAGGCGGTGTTGCCAGTCTAATTTGGTTCCTTACCTCCAGGTAGAAGAGACAGGTAATGAGTAAGCAAACATATGTAAAAGAGAAGATGATCTTACAGAAGGATGGTGTCACAAGGAGCAGTAGAGGGTGGTGGGGAGTGCCAGGGAATTGGAATTGGGTCGGAGGTCACCCAGGCAGCCCTGAGGACCAGTCCCAGACTCCCAGGAGGAGCTGCCTCAGTTTGTCTTCTTTTCGTCCCACAGAATGGCTGCTATACCATCAGGAAGGGGAGGGAAGAGGAGCGTCCCCGCAGTGACCCTCAGGGGTCTTTGGGGGAGGGCTTTGTCCTAGAGGAAGAATCTCTTGGCAGGGCGTGGTGGCTCATGCCTGTAATCCCAGCACTTTGGGAGGCCGAGGAGGGTGGATCACCTGAGGCCAGGAGTTTGAGACCAGCCTGGCCAACGTGGTGAAACCCCGTCTCTACTAAAAATACAAAAATTAGCCAGGTGTGTTGACTCATGCTTGTAATCCCAGCTATTCGGGAGGCTGAGGCAGGAGAATCACTTGAATTCAGGAGGCAGAGGTTGCAGTGAGCTGAGATCATACCATTGCACTCCAGTCTGGACAACAGAACAGGACCCTATTAAAAAAGAAAAAATTAGCCAGGCGTGGTGGCACATACGCCTGCAGTCCCACCTACTCGGGAGGGTGAGGCAGGAGATCACTTGAGCCTGGGAGTTTGAGGCTGCAGTGAACTATGATTGCACCACTGCACTTCAGCCTGCGAGATAGAGCGTAGCCCTGTCTCAAAAAAAAAAAGGAAACAGCCGGGTGCAGTGGCTCACACCTGTAATTCCAGCACTTTGGGAGGCTGAGGCGGGCGGATCATCTGAGGTCAGGAGTTCAAAACCAGCCTGGCCAACATTGTGAAACCCCATCTCTACCAAAAATACAAAAATGAGCTGGGAGTAGTGGTGAATGCTTGTAGTCCCAGCTACTCAGGAGGCTGAGGCAGGAGAATTGCTTGAACCCGGGAGGCTGAGGTTGCAGTGAGCTGAGATGATGCCATTGTACTCCAGCCTGGGTGACAGAGTGAGACTCTGTCTCAAAAAAAAAAAAAAAAAAAAAGGAAACAGAGAACCCGTGAGAGGTACATGCTGTGTTCCCACAGAGCAAAACTGCTCAGACCACTGCAAAATTCTTCTCTGAGTGTATGGAAATGGGTTTCCTTGCTTTCTGCCATCTGAGAGTTTCTGCTATGCAAAGAATTTTCTTTGTGCTTCCTGGTGCTTTATCCTGCAAAGTGTGGGAGAGTGAGGTCCGTGAAGGCTCATACACCAAAGTTCCCATCTGAGCTCTGCCACTGCACAGATGGGTGACCTCAGGTGATGTGTTCATGTCCTCTGGGGACAGCAAGAGTTAATACGGGGGAGCAATTTAGTTAAAAGAGATTTTGAAGAAGCTGAACTCAGACCATTGTGAGCAAGCTTCAGGGATGGTTCTGGTCATTGAGACAAGCAATAAGACGAATACTAGAAGCTGCGCTGAGGCTGTGACAGGCTACTGAGAAGAGGGGGCAGCGATGTGTGCCAGGAGAGTGTTGAGTTACGGGGGCTGAGGGACTGGGAGGGCCATGGGCATTCCTGGGGTTTCCAGTTTGGGCACTGGAGTGTATGATGGACTATTAACTGAGAGTGAGCACAGAAGGAGAAGCCAGCTCAGAGGGAAAAGGATCAGGTTCTGTTAGGGGGACCCTAAGGGTGAGATGACTGGCCGATTGCTAGAAACATGGATGTGAAGCTGAGGAAGGAAGTTGGACCCATAAGTACCCAGTCAGAAATCCTCAGGGCCTGGATGGTGCTTGTGCAGAGAATGACCAGATGATAACCCCAGCTGTTTCCCTTTCCTTCTACGGACACATCCAGAATACACTTTGGGCCAGGCACAGTGGCTAACGCCTATAATCCTAGTACTTTAGGAGGTCAAGGCAGGCAGATCGCTGGAGCCCAGGAGTTTGAGACCAGCCTGGCCAACATGGCGAAAACCCGTCTCTACAAAACAACAGCAACAACAACAACAACAACAACAACAAAAATTAGCTGGGCATGGTGGCGTGTGCCTATAGTCCCAGCTACTTAGGAGGCTGAGGTGGGCGGATTGCTGGAGCCTGGGAGGTCAAGGTTGCAGTGAGCCAAGATCACATCACTGCACTCCAGCCTGGGCAACAGAGGCAGACTCGGTCTCAAAATACAAAACAAAACAAAAGAACACATTTTGTAGCCTCCCTCCATCAAGGGGGCTGCTTTCTGTCCAGTGGAATGTGAGTGAAGTGGTAATGGCACTTCCAGGTCTGGCCCATGAAAATCTACCCTCAGCCCTCCAATCCTCTACTCTAGGTGTTGGCTGCCTTTTTCTGTAAAGGACCAGACGGTAACGGTTTTAGACTTCATAAGCCATGCCATCTCTATTGCACCTAATCAACCCTGCCGTTGTTATGTGAAGACAGCCATAAGCAATATATAAATGTGTCTGTCTTTCAATAAAACTTTATCTACTAAAGTAGGGCCACAGCTACTCTTCTCTCTCTCTTATTTGCTGCCTGGATTCTGATGTTCAGGTAGCCCTTAGAAGCCACGTGTTGAAAGTAGCACAGCCTCCCATTGTCTGAGACACTGTAAGAAACCCAGACAAGAAACCCAAATGGGGTGTAAGGAATTGGGGGGTCTCCATTTCTGCTATAAGAAACGGAGATGCCTGATTCCTCGCCCCCATCCTCCTTTTATGGAGTAAGAAAGAAACCTGCATTGTGTTTAGCAACTGAAATTTGGTGGGGGGTTATCTCTTCCATAAGTTAGTGTTACTTTAACTAAGAATTGGCACTAGGGGCGGGATATTGCCATAATGAAAATCTGAAATGTGTGGCATTGGTTTTGTAGTTGGGGAAGGTGGTAAGAAACCTTTGTCAGGGCAGCTGTCCTCTGACCCTGTAGCTCTAAGGGAGGAAGTCATAAAGTACAGGCAGCACTTAACAAGTCTCAGAAGAATAAGATGGGACCAGTGAGCACCGGCTGATTTGCAAGCAAAACTGAAATGAAATAGGAACTCCAGAAATTTGGAGTCTTGGTTAGGAACATTGACTGCTTTTAGATGCCAAACAGAAGGAAGTCATAGCTTAAAGCCCTTTGAGCAGCAAAGGCCCATGAAGCCTCAAGCTTACGCAAGGTCAGAGTCAGGGAGTGTCCTTCCCCAGGCCTGAGAACCTCAAGATTGCCATCAGCACATTGAGAGAGAATGGCCAGAAGACAGACAGCAGAAAAACCAAGCTAGAGAACTGTATCTAACTATGAATTTCGCACTTGGTTGCTGGCATCCAGAAATGACTGGAAGCAAGGAGATAAGGAGGCTTTTCAGATTTTCAGGGAACTGTATTGTCAAATAAGCCATAAGCCTGAACTTAGAAAAAAAAAAAGAGAGAGAGAAAGTGTTTGAACTTCTGGGCCTTAAAACCACCATGAGGCTGGGTGCGGTGGCTCATGCTTGTAATCCCAGCACTTTGAGAAGCTGAGGCATGTGCATCACCTGAGGTCAGGAGCTCGAGACCAGCCTGACCAACATGGTGAAACCCCGTCTCTGCTAAATACACACACACACACACACACACACACACACACACACACACACTTAACTGAGCATGGTGGTGCATGCCTGTAATCTCAGCTACTCGGGAAGCTGAGGCAGAAGAATCACTTGAACCTGGGAGGCGGAGGTTGCAGTGAGCTGAGATTGCGCCATTGCACTCCAGCCTGGGTGTCAGAGCGAAACTTCGTCTAAAAAAAACAAAACAAAACAAAACAAAAAAACACCACTTTGAGGTCTTAAAACTTTTACCCGAAGGAGCTGCAGGCTACAAAAGATAAGTGGCAACCTGGAAGGGTCTACCCCTCAATGGCCGCTGTGAATGTGGCCTTGAGCAATGTGGCAAGAGGACGGTATGTAGGGCAGGGCAGGGAGCCATAGAGAACAGGACAGGGCAATTCCTTCAAGAATGGGGGCTCTGCCAGCACCCGCCCGGCCAAATGGCATCATCGCTGTCATCAGAGCCTGCTTTGCATCTTCTATTCTTCCCTTCTCTGAAGAGGATGTTGTCCTGTGCTTGCCCTATCTGCGCCCCACCACTGGATCCGGAAGTGTGCTGTGTGTCTGTAGTGGGGTGGGGAAAGGAAGGACACAGATAACTTGTTCTTTCAGGCATTGGTTTCCAGATCACAGGAAGTCACAGAGGACCTGGAGGAGAGAATCCTGTGCGCGCTGGAGATCCTGAAATGTGGCGGAGGCCCCCCAGGAGGCAGTGATGGTGTGGACTCAGCTGCCTCCCTGGAAAGCAGTGAGTGTGTTCCATGTGGGAGAGGAAGAGTGAGACGGCTACTTAGTGGCCATTGGGCAACCCGTGACAGAGACTGGCTAGAGGCTTACAAACACTGTCTTATTTCATTATTTTGCATTGCTGTAAAGGAACCTGGGGCTGGTGATTTATAAAGAAAGAGGGGTGTTTGGCTCATGGGTCTTCAGGCAGTACAGGAAGCATGATATACCAGCACCTGCATCTCAGCAAGGGCCCAGGAAGCTTCTACTCGTGGCCGCAGGACAAGGGGGAGCAGGCACGCCACATGGCAAGAACGATGCCGGGCTCCTTTAAACAACCAGGCCTGGTGCAGTGGCTCACACCTATAATCCCAGCACTGTGGCCAAGCTGGGAGGATTGCTTCAGGCCAGAAGTTAGAGACCAGTCTGGGCAACATAGCAAGACGCCATCTCTAAAGAAAAAAAGTTAGACTGGGCGCCGTGGCTCACACCTGTAATCCCAGCATTTTGGAGGGCCGAGGTGGGCAGATCACTTGAGGCCAGCAGTTCAAGAGCAGCCTGGCCAATATGGTAAAACTTTGTCTCTACTCAAAATATAAAAATTAGATGGGCATGGTGGCAGGCACCTGTAGTCCCAGCTACTCAGGAGGCTGAGGCATGAAAATCACTTGAACCCAGGAGGCAGAGGTTGTAGTGAGCCAAAATTGAGCCACTGCACTCCAGCCTAGATGACAGAGTGAGACTCTGTCTCAAGAAAACACATAAAAAAAAACCATTAGCCAGGTGTGGCGGTGTGGGCCTGCTCAGGAGGCTGAGGTGAGAGAATCACTCGAGCCTGGGAGGTGGTTGCAATGAGCCATGATTGCACTACTGCACTCCAGCCTGGATGACAGAGTGAGACCCTGTCTCAAAAAACAGACAAACAAAAACAAAGCACCCACATGAGCTAATAGATTGAGAACTCACTCATTACCATGGGGAGGGCACCAAGCCATTCCTGAGGGATCCACCCGTATGATGCAAACACCTCCCACCAGGCCCACCCCTAACACTGGGGCTCATATTTCAACATGAGAATTAGAGGGGCCAAACATCCAAGCTATATCAAACGCCAGCCCCTCTACTGCCAGATGAACTGCTAGATCACATTCCCGACTTTCATTGCGTTAGATGCAGCCATGGGCGGAGTTCTGGCCAGTGGAAGGTGGGTGGAAGTGAGGTACTTGTCTGTCATAAAAGCCCACACAACCTTCCAAACCATTCTCCTTGTTCTCTCCAGGCTGCTGACTGGATACAGATGCCCAAGGCCAATGTGGAAGCCATGTGTCAAAGATGGCAGGGGCCGGGCATGGTGGCTCACACTGGTAATCCCAGCACTGTGGGAGGCTGAAGCAGGAGGATCACTTGAACCCAGGAGTTTGAGACCAGCCTGAGCAATCTAGCGAGACATCATCTCTACCAAAAATTAAAAAGCTGGTCCAGGCGTGGTGGCTTACGCCCATAATCCCAGCACTTTGGGAGGCTGAGGCAGGCGGATCACAAGGTCAGGAGTTCGAGACCAGCCTGGCCAACCTAGTGAAACCCCGTCTCTACTAAAAAATACAAAAAATTAGCCAGTCATGGTGGAAGGAGCCTGTAATCCCAGCTACTTGGGACGCTGAGGCAGGAGAATCGCTTGAACCCAGGAGGCAGAGGTTGCAGTGAGCCGAGATCGTGCCATTGCACTCCAGCCCGGGCAACAGAATGAGACTCCACCCTAAAAAAAATAAAAATAAAAAAATAAAAAACTAGCCGGGCACTGTGGCTCACATCTGTAGTTCCAGCTACTTGGGAGGCTGAGGTGGGAGGACTGCTTGAGTCCAGGGGGTTGAGGCTGTAGTCAGCAGTGATTGCACCACTGCACTCCAGTCTGGGTGACAGAGCAAGACTGTGTCTCAAAAAAAAAAAAAAAAAAACTTTTGTGACTTTATGGAACTCAAGCCAATTGTATTTCATATGAAGAAGTACACTTCTATTACATTAAGCCACTGAAACCTTGGTGTTTGCCTGTAATAGCAGCTGGTGTCACCTTAACTAGAGTTGAAGCCATGGGAGCAGAGCAGCCAGAGCAGGGAGAGGCAGGAAGAGAACTGAGGCAGGACCCTGGGGACACCTCATTAAAGAGTGGGTGACAGCAAGGTGGCACAAAGGAGACCGAGAAGGAAGCAAGAGAAGGATGAGGGCAGAGTGACCTTCTGGAAGAAAAGGAACATGGTGGCCAGGCACGACGGCTCACATCTATAATCTCAGCACTTTAGGAGGCCGAGGCAGGCGGATAACTTGAGGTCAAGAGTTCGAGACTAGCCTGGCCAACATGGTGAAACCCCATCTCTACTGAAAATACAAAAACTAGCCGGGTGTCATGGTGTGTGCCTGTAATTCCAGCTACTCGGGAGGCTGAGGCAGGAGAATTGCTTGAACCTGGGAGGCGCAGGTTGCAGTGAGCTGAGATCACACCACTGCATTTCAGCCTGGGTGACAGAGCAACACTCCGTCTCAAAAAAAAAGGAACGGGCCAGGTGCAGTGGCTCACGCCTATAATCCCAGTGCTTCAGGAGGCCAAGGTGGGCAGATCATAAGGTCAGCAGTTCGAGACAAGCCTGACCAACATGGTGAAACCCCGTCTCTACTAAAAATACAAAAATTAACCAGGCATGGTGGTGGGCGCCTGTAATCCCAGTTACTCCAGAGGCTGTGGCAGGAGAATCACTTGAACCTGGGAGGCGGAGTTTTCAGTGAACCGAGACCGTGCCATTGCACTCTAGCCTGGGTGACCAAGCGAGACTCCATCTCAAAACAAAAAACAAAAAAACCCAAAAAACAAAAAACAATGGAATGTGGTAGAGAGAGAAGTGTCTTAGTCTGTCATATGCTACAATAATAGAGTACCTGGGACTGGGTAATTATGAGGAACAGGGATTTATTTCTTATGGTTCTGGAAGCTGGGAAGTCTAATATTGACGGGCCGGCATCTGATGAGGGCCTTCTTGCCACATCATTGGACAGTGGAAGGGTGAGAGAGGTAGAGACAGAGAGAGAGAAAGGGGCCAAATTCATCCTGGTGTAAGGAACCCACTCCCACTGAGACAACTGCAGTAGCCCTTTCTTGAGGGCAGAACTTCATGGAATAATCACCTCTCATTAGGCCCTACCTCTCAACACTGTTGCATTGGGGATTAAGTTTCCAACACATGTTTTTGGGGGTACACATTCTAATCATAGTGAGAAGAAACTCTAGATACATATGTATACGTACATACATACATGTACTTTTTTTTTTTTTTTTTGAGACAGGGTCTCACTCTGTCACCCAGGCTGGAGTGCAGTGGGGTGTTCATAGCTCACTGCAGCCTCAACTTCCTGGGTTCAGGCAATTCTCCCACCTCAGCCTCCTGAGTAGCTGATACTACAGGCGTGCATGCCACCACACCTGGCTGGGTTTTTTTTTTTTTTTTGGTAGACATGAAGTCTCACTATGTTGCCCAGGCTGGTCTCAAACTCGTGGGCTCAAGATCCACCCACCTCAGGTGCTAGGGTTACACGCGTGAGCCACTGAGCCCAACCAAACACTACACACACACACACACACATATATATATATATGCATGTATGTATACATATAAAATATATATGTGTATATATGTGTATATATATAAATTATATATAAAATATAAAATATATATGTACCAAGGCAAAGGCTTAAAAAATAATTTTAAATGTATATATATATATTTTTCCCAAACTAAAAAGGATGTGTCTATTGAGGCCAAGAGAATGCAAACAATCTGAAGATCAAAAGTCTATTATTTAATTAACTTCCTTTCTTTGCTTGTTAGATGAGATTTGGATTTGATGTGTCTGTTTTCTTGGCCCTGTCTGCTCATGAAAGCCTTCTACGGGGGAAGCTGCGGGCAGGTTCCTATAGCGACTCTTTGGGAGAACTCTCATGGGCCGAGTAATTGCTTAGTTCTGCCTGCTTCGTTCCCTTCTGCTTCATAGGTACTACAAAATAGTTGTTGTCCACAGTGGTGAGCCCTGCAGTGAGTGAAAACAAGTTCTGGAAGTTCAGTGTGCTGTCTTGGCGCTGGTCCACGTCCTTCATTGTTATGTCCGCAGCCAGAGGGTCTTTTTGATTCTCCAAAATCCAGGGAACTCCTTTCCCATGAATACTTTCAGGCCCTCCTTCATTAAGTAGCCTTTATCCCCAGCAAATCTGTGAAACGTAAACAACACGGTTTCCATGGTGTGTTCCACTGGACCGGGGTTGTTCGTGAGATCTGTTGAAACCTTGGCCAGAGGTGCGTTGTGGGCACTTGGCAAGCTGGACCTCAGGGCCCCTCGGGAAGGAGCAGTATTAAGAACTTGTTTTGCAAAGGAGCCCTGGGTCAGGCACAGGGTCTGAGGCTGGCCTTGCGAGGGCCCCTTTCCTTGTGGGGACAGGCCACCACACCACGTGGCAGATGCAGCTCAGGGCAAGATGCAAGGGGGCAGGACGCAGGAGAGACACTCAGTCCAAAGTGGAGCGGTGTTTGGGGGCTCTGGGCTGGGAGATTTACATGGGGGTCTTAACTTCTTGGAGTCATGAACCCCTCTGAGAACAAGGCAAGAGCTGAGGCCCCTGCCTGAGAGCAACGTAGGCAGCTGGACGCGCTATTTCACTCCCAGCCTCGGGAATTTCATGGACCTCCTGAGGCTGGCCCATGGGGTCCAGGGAAAGAGCCTCGGCCTTGTAGGGTCTCCTACAACCTTGACTAGTTGCCTCCCACAACCCTGCTGGGATCACTGCCTTACAAAGGAGGAAATAGATGCCATGTAGAATTTGCTTGGAGTCACACAGCTACAAATGTGATGCCTGAATTTGAAGGCAGGTGTGTCTGACTGTCCTGTTCCCTTAGCATTCAGCACGGGGCCTCTTCAGCCATCCCAAGGCATCCCCAGCAACATAGAAGGCACCTCAGGAAGGGGTCAGGGGAGGGTTCAGGGAGGAGGGGATACCTGGGCTCAGCAGGTGGCATGGCTGCGGGAGCCTCAAGGCTGGGGAGAACCCAAGGCAGGGAACAAGGCAGGGCCTTGCTCAGGACATGGCAGAGACAGGGGTGAGCTCAGGCCTGGTTGCAGCCGAAGCCCGAGCTGTCGGGCAGCCCTGAGAGGCCGGAGCCGAGTGGTGGACCCAGGAGTGAGGAGACGCCTCGTCCAGCAGCCCACGGTCTGTTTCCTTCTACCCCTGGATCAGGAGAGAGCGGCAGGCCTGACATCAGCTGGGCTTCCCTCTGCCCGGCACTGTCATTACTCAGCCTTTGCTTGTCTTGGCCTCACAAGCAAAGCTGGGGATAGGAACGAATATGACTGGGTCTCTAAAATCACCGTAGGGAGTCAGAGGCATTTCCCCCTAATCTGAGGCCTCCCCGTCTGAGGCCCTGTGTATTCGTTTCTAGAGCTGCTATAACTAAGTGCCACACACTAG
The DNA here is from genome assembly GCF_002776525.5 of Piliocolobus tephrosceles. Lineage (NCBI taxonomy): Eukaryota > Metazoa > Chordata > Mammalia > Primates > Cercopithecidae > Piliocolobus > Piliocolobus tephrosceles. The sequence goes on along the minus strand of NC_045449.1, from coordinate 43,685,438 downwards.
GCAGCTGCAAACAACAGAAGTGTATTGTCTCACAGTTCTGGAGGCCAGGAGTCTGGAACTCAGGTGTGGACGGGCCTGCTCCCTCTGAGCCTGGAGGGGAAGACTTCGTGCCTCTTTCTGGTTTCCGGTGGTTGCCAGTCCTCCTGGCGGGCCCAGGCTTGTGGCTGCTTCCCTGCAGTCTCCGCCTCTTCTTTCTTTCACACAGAGCAGGAGTGTATGTCTGTCTCTTTGTGTCTCTTCTCTTCTTTCATAAGGACACCAGTCCTATTGGATTAAGAGCCCACCCTACATTCCAGTATGACCTCACCTTTGCTAATTACATCTGCAACAATTCTATTTTCAAATATGTCACATTCTGAGATACTAGGGGTTAGGTCTTGAGCATATCTTGTGAGAGGAACACGGTCTTACCCATAACACCCTGCGGGGTAATTTACCTTTCGCTAAGGAGCCCCGACCCTGAACACCCTTGGCGTCCCCACCCTCACACCGGCCTCCAGCAATGGCCGACCTGGCAGAGCCAGGAGCTGTGGGGGCTTTCACAGCCCGTGTCTGGGTGACCAAATCCAGCTCCTGCCACCAGAACCTTCCTTCCAGGGCGGCTTGTGAGTGGTGCCGTGCTGGGAACACACAGCATGCAGCTTAGGGCACCGGCTGCTGCCACCAGCCCCCGGTTAATCTCCTCCAGCCTCAGCAAGAATGTGGCAGTGACAGGGGTTCTCAGGGAGGCAGGGAAGGAGGGGAGGCCTGGTGCTTTTCTTTCAAGTGGAGAATTCTCCCCACGGATCTGCTCCAAGGAGTTGTTAGTAGGGAGGGAGGGAACCAGGTTTCCAGCCTGGCATTCCTGACCAAAAGTCCTGGCCGGCCACTGGGCCCTGGGGGAGGTGGCTGTGAGGCTAGGGTCGGGGAGGGGTGCAAAGCCCGCTCAGCTCTGGGCCAGGTTTCCAGCAGGAGGACCTAAGACAGCCCAAGCCCACCTCAGAGTCAGATTGGCTTGGTCATTCATTCCCTCCTTTGCTCCACCAACATTCACCCAGTACTTATTACATAGCAGGGACATGCGGACCGGGAGACCAGAGCAAAACAACAGGAGAGATGCTGAGGTCAGCTATGCTCAGAGGAGAGGGCTTGGGGATCTGGCTTGGAGAGGCAGGGAGCATTCTCCAGGGGGAACGTGTTCCAGGTAGAGTGCATGCAAGTCAAAGGAACGGAGACCTGGAGATCCTGGGGCTCTCCGAGGGTGCCAGTCACCCCTCAGGACTGGGATGAGCCCCAATGCCAGGAAGGGCAGGTGCCAAGGCCAAGGACACAGGCAGGAGTCAGACGACATGGAGTCTGTACCAGGGAGCTTGAGTTTAATCTTCTGAGCCATGGGACGGCACTGATGGGTTTTAAGCAGTGTAAAGACTTGATCCAATTTGTGAATTGGATCATCCTGGCTGCAGTGGGCAAGCTGCTGGGGTGCTGGGAATTGTTTGGAAGTCATTGGTCCAATGCATGGCAGTGGTGTGACCACCTGGGAGAATGACCCCACAGAGCAGAGGAGTGGCCCAGGACGCACCTTTGGGAATGTCACCATGGGGAGGGAAGACCGGAGAAGAGGAGCTGGTCAGAAAGAGTGTATATGTGGCCAGAAGAGATAGAAAGTGGCCTTCAGAAGGCAGATAGAGAGCAGTTAGGGAAGATGGGATTGTCAGTAGTATCAGATCCAGCCAAGACGTCAAGCGATGCAAGAACTGAATATATCACTGGGTTTGGTGATTGGGAGGTGGCCTCCGTGAGCGCAGCATGAGGGGGTTTGAAGCCAGTGGGCTTGCCACAAGCTGGCAGGCAGCTGGAAACTCGTTTCTTGTACACAGCAGTTATGAAGGCTGGGGAGTGGCCTTTTTAGAGCAGAAGGAGGAGGAGGAGGAGGAGAAGGGGAAGGAGGAGGAGGAGGAGGAGGGAGAGCTGCCGGTGATCAAGTTCACAAGGCCATTGCTGGGAAGGAGGGGAGGCCTGGTGCTTTTCTTTCAAGTGGAGAATTCTCCCCACGGATCTGCTCCAAGGAGTTGTTAGTAGGGAGGGAGGGAACCAGCTTGCAGCTGCTTTGGGTCTGTTCGCCCTGGACAGAAGCCTGAGTGAATTGTTACCCCCAGGGACTAAGGGGCTGCATTGCAGCAGCAAAGAGCCCCCATTATAACAGCGCTTGACTGATGGCCTACTGCACACCAGGCACTGAACCAGGGCTTTGCGCACACCGTTTCATCGAGTCCTGCACAGAGGTATTATTGCCCATTTGCTGATGTTCAGGGAGAGGTAAGTGACTTAAGCAAGGAGCTCTGCTAGTCAGTAGCAGAGAAGGGATGTGAAGCCAGGACGACCTGAACCCAAGCCTGTTGCAGCTTCATCCTGCTGTTGTCCTAACACCTGGGAGATGTGGCTGAGAAGTTCTCTTTGGTCCTCAGCTGTTGGGTGGTGAGCGGTTGACAGGTGGCTGTGCTTATCCAATCTGGGCCAGGAACTGGACTTCAGGTGGCTGGATCATTCATGGAGAGAGCGGCAGTGGCTGGGGTTGGCATGAGTCAAGGTAACAGATAGCCGATGCCACCTTCTTGAGGAGTTCTCTCTCTCAGGGTGGTGGTAGAACCATGAAGGCAGTGGGGTGCAGGTGCAATGAAATCCTTAGCCCTGGGACCCTAGATGGGCTCTTTGTCTGAGGTCAAGGTCAAGGGTCACAAGTGCTAGATAGGGTCTTCCATGATGGGAGGAGCCTCCAGAATCCTGGAGGACCGTGGTGGTCCTCTGAGGGGTGAAACTGTGAGTGGTGGCCATCTCTGGAGAGAAAGAGGGTGCAGCTAGTGGTGTTGGTGGTCTAGGACAGCCCAGTGCTCCCTAGCAGTCATCCTCTAAGGCTGCCACAGTGGCGGTGCGATTTGGGAGCATGGATGCTGCACACAGGTGACCTTCACATCTGCAGCAGCCACAGCTGGATGGTGTGACAAGCATTGCTGGGAGCTCTCTTTTCATCTGGGCACACAGCAAGACCATATGCCCAGCTTCCCCTGTCATTAGATGTGGCCGTGAGACTGAGTTCCATCCCAGTGGAGGGAACAGTCTGGGGAAATGTGACTGTTTCTCTAGGCCTGCCTGTAACTATAAAAGCCTTCCCCACTTCACTCTTCATGCCCTTTCCCCTTTCATTGCTGGATGTCAACATCCCAAGTGACCTTGGGAGCCATGTGTTGAAGGTGACAGATCCCGGGTAATTGAAGAGCTCTGTGGCAGAGAGCTCCTCCCCCAACTCCAGGGACTGGGCCTACCTGTGACTGTTTATGTGAATGAGAATTCCCCCTCACTACGCTTGTGCCATTATCATTCTCAGGTTGTTTCTTGCAGCATTAACTGATCCTGTCTAATACAGATAGCCACAAAGCCGTTAGGTCCTGTGATCTCTTAGCTTTCATCTCCGGCTATTCTGTATCTGTTCAGTAGTTTTGGCTCTCCCCAGCCTGGAGCAGATGTGGAATTTGAACTCTCACGAGGCACAAGCCAAATTATTTTCTTTGGATGATTATGTTATGATGTGCTGATGTACCATCTTGGGGACCCTGTAAAGTGGTTCATCCCCCCTTTACGGTGGCTGTAATTGTGTCTGGGGTGTTGACCTCAGCTAGAACCAACTTTCTCCAAACAGACGGGGGCAGAGGTCACCTGTGCTGGCTTCCTGTTGCAATTTTATGTCCCCACCAGAGCACAAACAGCACTGCCCTGGGTGAAGTGACTCAGGGAATAAGGAGGGCAGACAGGAACTGGTTTCTCAGTTCCTGGCAGCTCATGCTGCTGCCAGGCCTTTCTCCTTCTCTAGGAGGCTGGCTATGAGGTAAGAGAGGTGGACAAAAGATGACAGTGTTTCACTTTTGTTTTGTTTTGTTTTATGAGACAGGGTCTTACTCTTTGGCCCAGGCTGGAGTGCAGTGGCACAATCATGGCTCACTGCAGCTTCAACCTCCCAGCCTCAAGCAATCCTCCTGCCTCAGCCTCCCAAGTAGCTGGGACCACAGGCGTGCGCCACAGCACTCGGCTAATTTTTTATTTTTAGTAGAGACAAGATCTCACTATGTTGCCCAGGCTGGTCTCCAACTCCAGGGCTCAAGTGATCCGCCCACCTTGGCCTCCCAAATGCTGGGATTAGAGGCGGGAACCACCGCGACTGGCTGTAGGTGTTTCTTGTGTCTCTGGTGAACCCTAGGAAGTATACTCAAATGAGTCAAAACCAAACCAAACAACGGGCCCCAATTGGAAGGACACCAAGGAAGCTGAGAATGGCAGCAACTGGGCTGTCTCTGAAGACCTCACAGGCCACCATTAGAGACCCAGCCCCTGTGGGCTTCAGCGGCTCCAGGTGATCTCCTTCCAGTCCTGCCCCTGCACTTGTGAGGCAAGTTTGGCAGAAAAGTCCGGAGGAAGAGATCCAAAGGGTCTGGCTTGTAACTTCTGTAACCAGGAGAAACGAGTTCAGTCTGAATCACAGGCCTCACCCTGCAGCGTGGGGCAGAGTCTGGGGGAAAGAAAGAAGCTTTGCTTTCATTAAAACTCAGAAACAGCCAGAGGCCCCCTTTCCCTTTTTTTTTTTTTTTTTTTTTTGAGAAGGAGTCTCGCTCTGTGCCCAGGCTGGAGTGCAGTGGCGCGATCTGGGCTCACCGCAAGCTCCGCCTCCCGGGTTCACGCCATTCTCCTGCCTCAGCCTCCCGAGTAGCTGGGACTACAGGTGCCGCTACCACCCCCAGCTAATTTTTTTTTTTGTATTTTTAGTAGAGACGGGGTTTCACCGTGTTAGCCAGGATGGTCTGTATCTCCTGACCTCGTGATCCGCCCACTTCGGCCTCCCAAAGTGCTGGGATTACAGGCGTGAGCCACCGCGCCCGGCCAGACACCTTTATCTTAAAACCAGTATCTGCAGAGCAAAATGGCAGACTGGTCTCGCTTAGTAAGTGAAACAGAGGCACCTAGTTTAGATGGGGAAAAAGAAACACAAAACAAAAGACAAGAATCCAGTGAGTTTGCTGGGCTTATTTGCAGCTGAAGTGATTGACAGTGGGTGCAGGTCCTGAACCATGACTGCGTCCTGTGCTATGGAAGCTTCATTTCACTCAATTACCTAAAGTGTGTTCTACAACCTCGAGATTTGTAATGATGATAATGGGGATGATAATGACTCTTTTTTTTATTGTTTCTACTTTTCAGGCACAGTTTTTTTTTGTTTTTGTTTTTTTTGAGATGGAGTCTCACTCTGTCGCCCAAGCTAGAGTGCAGTGGCAGATCTCAGCTCATTGCAAGCTCTGCCTCCCAGGTTCAAGTGATTTACAGCTAATTTTTTGCATTTTTAGTAGAGACAGGGTTTCAACATGTTGGCCAGGCTGGTCGTGAACTCCTGACCTCAAGTGATTCGCCTGCCCTGGCCTCCTAAAGTGCTAGGATTACAGGCGTGAGCCACCGCGCCCAGCATCAGGCACAGTTTTTAAGTGAGTTATACGTTGTAAATCCTCAAAATATTCCTGTGGAATAAGTACTATTATCCCATTTTACAGATGAGGAAACAGAGGCACAAAGTTATTATATTAAGGGATATATTTTATATGAAAAAGACTCTGTAGAAAAAATTAGAACAACAAAAATTATCTTTTTCTCTTTGTTATTATTATTATTATTTTTTGTAGACATGGGGGTCCCACTACGTTGCCCAGCCTGGTCTCGAACTCCTAGGCTCAGGCAATCCTCCTGTTTCAGCCTTCCAAAGTACTGGGATTACAGGCATGAGCCTGTGCACCTGGCCACTCATCTTTGTGTATGGAGTGGCTGGACAAAACATAAAGTCACTTAAGATAGAGCCTGAAGAGTCTACTTTAATTGCATTTAGGGCCTTTGCCTAATGAGTCACATAATCGGGGCTCCATGGAGTCATTAATATTTCACATCTTTTCCCATCAGCACTAAGTAAACACTATTTTAATAACTGCAATACTACTTCTTTTTTCGGCCCGGGAAATTGCTTGGTTCATTGTTCCCTTTTAGAGAAGATTAAACAAAATAGATTTTCATAATTGTCATTCTGTACCTTTTTTTTTTTTTTTTTTGAGACAGAGTTTTGCTCTTGTTGCCCAGGCTGGAGTGCGATGGTGCAATCTCGGCTCACTGCAACCTCTGCCTCCCTGATTCAAGCAATTCTCCTGGCTCAGCCTCCCGAGTAGCTGGGATTACAGGCATGCGCCACCACACCCGGCTAAGTTTGTATTTTTAGTAGAGACGGGGTTTCTCCATGTTGGTCAGGCTGGTCTCAAACTCCCAACTTGAGGTGATCTGCCTGCCTCGGCCTTCCAAAGTGTTGGGATTACAGGTGTGAGCCACCGCGCCTGGCAGTTTTCTTTTCGTGTGTGTGTGTGGTTTTTTTTGTTTGTTTGTTTTGTTTTGTTTTTTTAGACAGAGTCTCAACAGAGTCTTGCCCTGTCACCCAGGCTGGAGTGCAGTGGCATGATTTCGGCTCACTGCAATCTCCGCCTCCCAGATTCAGGCAATTCTCCTGCCTCAGCCTCCTGAGTAGCTGGGACTACAGGTGCGCACCACCATGACTGGCTAATTTTTGTATTTTTGGTAGAAACAGGGTTTTACCATGTTGGCCAGGCTGGTCTCGAACTCCTGACCTCAAGTGATCCCCCGCCTCAGCCTCCCAAAGTGCTGGGATTACAGGTGTGAGACACCACACTGGGCCTCATTCTGTACTACTCATCCCAGAAGGGAAATCTTACACTTTCTGATCGCACAATATGTTCTGAGGAGGAGGTGAGGAGGGCTGCTGGGCAAAGACACTGGGGAAGCTACCTAGGAAGTATCAATACCCAGTTCAATGCACACAGAAGTCCTGGCTAGACAGAGGAGGGCCCGGTGTTCTGCATGTGGGAACACAGTCCTTAGGATCACCTGGCTTGGAGGTGATGCTGCCTAAGCCAGCAACTTTTTCCAGACCCCACTGGACGGCACCCAAGGATGTTATCCAGGTGAATGGCGACTCCCTGCAGGATCCATTCATTAGCCGCTAAATGACATGGGGTGGGGGAAATCCCACAAGCTAAGGGTCAGTTACCAGGTGCAAACTGTCCAAGGAGCATCTGGAGAACTTTCTTGCACTTTCTGACCTTCAGGGTCTCGACAAGCCTGGGTGTGCCCCCAGAGGTCCAGTTTTACGAATATTGGAGCTCCATGCTGTTCATCCAGGAAGCTCAAAGTGAAACGAAACACCTGGGGACCCCACAGAATTATTATATTGAGTGGGGGTGGGGGGAGTGCTAGTCTGGGCCAAGGCAGGATGCCCCATTTTCTCCACTTCAGGGAGCACCCGGGATTCATGGTGGGAGGCGGGAACTACCCCTGTGAGGACTCTGGCTTGAAAGTGACAAAATCCAACATGAGCCAGCTTGGGCAAAAAGGGGGAATTTGCTAGAATTGACCAAAAACTGCCGCTGCACTCTTGGCTGCTCCGCATGTGGGAAAGGTGGAGCTGCAGAGACCCTCCATCAGGTAGGGTTCTGGGGGCATGGCAGCCCCACTAGGGCCACGTGGTTGGAATAGGGGGAGAAGCCGCCCCCAGGAGGAAGGGGTGTTCCCTGAAGAGGGCATGTGACAGACCAAGAGGCAAATGTGCGCCTCACCAAGGAACTTGGCTTAGCATTGTCAAATTTTCTCTGTGTTGAATTAGGGTCAAGCTCTGTTTGACTTGGCACAGAAGCTCGGAGGCCCGCTGGCTGCATGACTGCCCCACTCAGAGATGAGTATGGAGGGTCTAGAGGGGGCGCTATGGGGTTCCAAGCCAGAACAGCCGAAAGTGGAAAACCACCCAAATATCCATCAACTGATGAATGGATCAACACAATGTAGAACCTACAAACAACAGGCAGGGCGCAGTGGCTCACGCCTGTAATCCCAGCACTTTGGGAGGCTGAGGCGGGCGGATCACTTGAGGTCAGGAGTTTGAGACCAGCCTTGCCAACATGATGAAACCCTGTTTCTACTGAAAATACAAAAATTAGCCGGGCGTGGTGGTGTGTACCTGTAATCCCAGCTACTCAGGAGGCTAAGGCAGGAGAATCACTTGAACTCGGGAGGTGGAGTTTGCAGTGAGCCAAGTTCGAATCACTGCACTCCAGTCTGAGTGACAGAGGGAGATTCCGTCTCAAAAAAACAAAAACAAAAACAAAAACCCTACAAACAACAGAATATTATTCACCCATGTAAAGGAGTGAAGTACTGACACCCATAGTTGAGCCCTGCAATATCATGCTAAATGGAAGAAGCCAGACACAAAAAGGCCGATATGGTATTACTCCATTTCTGTGAAATGTTTAGACAGGCAATCCACAGAGACAGGAAGTAGACTCGCGGTTGCCAGGGGCTGTGGGGAGGGGGAATGGGAGTGATGGCTAAAGGATTTCCTTTGGGGTTTGATTAAAAGGTTCTGGAACTAGGTAGTGGTGATGGTTGCACAACAATGTGAATGTCCTCGATGCTACTGAATTGCATACCTAAAATGGTCAAATTTATATTATGTGTGTTTCACCACAATAATAAGAAAAAAGATGAGCTTCCTTCAGACAAACACATGGGGGCTTGCAGCTTGGAGCCTCGGGAGAAGATGTGTGTGAGGCGGTTACCCGCACAATGGGTGGGTTCCATAGCTTGGGTGAAGAGTTCAAGACCAGCCTGTGCAACATGGCAAAACCCCATCTGTCTCTACAAAAATTACAAAAATTAGCCAGGTATGGTAGTGCAAGCCTGTAGTCCCAGCTACTTGGGAGCCTGAGGTGAGAGGATGGCTTGAGCCTGGGAGGCAGAGGTTGGACCACTGCACTTTAGCCTGGGTGATAGAACCGGACCTTCACTCATGGACTCAAAAAACAAATAAAAAAAAAAAAGAAAAGAGGAGGAGGAGGCGGCGGTGGAAGAGGAGAGGGCAACAAATTACAGAGGCAGAAACTGGAGTGAGGTGGTCAGGGTGCTGGGAGCCAACAGAAGCTGGAAGAGCCAGGGATGGATTCTACCCATGAGCCTTGGTCCAGTAAAAATGGATTTCAGGCTCTGGCCTCCAGAACTGTGAGAGAGTAAATTTCTGCTGTTTGAAGCCACTGAGTTTCTGGCAGTTTGTTACAGCAGCCACCAGAAACTAATACAGTGATCATGAAACCATCATTAGTATAAATTTCTGTCTTATTAAAAATGTAAAATTAGGCTGGGCACAGTGGCTCATGCCTGTAATCCCAGCACTTTGGGAGGCCGAGGTGGGCAGATTACTTATGAGGTCAGAGGTTCGAGACCAGCCTGGTCAACATGGTGAAACCCCATCTCTACTAAAAACACAAAAATTAGCCAGGCGTGATGGCAAGCACCATAGTCCCAGCTACTTGGGAGGCTGAGGCAGGAAAATCACCTGAGCCTAGGAGATGGAGGTTGCAGTGAGCTATGATCACACCACTGCACTCTAGCCTGGGTGACAGATCAAGACCCTGTCTCAAAAAAAAAGAAAAAAAAGAAAAAAGAAAAAAAAGAAAAGAAAAAGAAAAATGTCAAATAAATCTAATTTTGCTGCAAACCTGACATATTGCATCACTCAAAATTATATTATCATACTTTTTTTGGGCAGAGATAATATTTCATTGTTTGTGTGTATATGCATCAAAAGCACTAATTTAATAACTAAAACATTTAAAATATGCCATCGTTTTAGAAGCTCTGTTTTGAAATGTCTTGACTTTAAAAAATATACTAGGACCCTCAGAAAAGGGGAGTGGGCTGGGCCATTTTTGGCTTCTGAGAGGTCCTGGCTGGTCCACGCCATGCGCCCCAGGAAGATTTCTTCCACGCTGGCGCACTGCTGACCATCACTAGGTGTCCTGTGCACCAAGTGAGACAGTCCCACAGGGGCTGGCCGGGCCTCCCCAAGCCACATCTGCACCACCATCCCAACGACAACCTCAACAAAGATTCCTGGGTTCTTTCTGAGCCGTATAAGTCACCAACTCTGTCTTCTTCCCTTTCCTGCTCCCCTTGTCCAACACACACGCCTGATTCTCAAGCTCCAGAGATCTGGGGAGATACTGAGGGAATCTCTAGCCCACTAACGCATGAGAACCTCTGCCTTAGGTACTTGCAGGGGGTGGGGGGAGGGAGAGAGAGAGAGAGAGAGAGACCTCAACTTTGTGGACTCCAACTCACACCAAGAGAGGCTAATCTGGGTAAACGGTAGCCCTTGTGGAAAGGGGCCAGGAGAGATCCTTCCTGCTGCTGTCTTGGAGGTGGGTGAACTTGACAATGTTCTTTCAGTTCACTGGATCCCCTGTTCCCAGCCAGGCGACATTGGTAGGTTCTCTGAGGGAACAAAATCCTGCTTGTAGGGTTGAGGTCAGTACTGTTGGGACTGTGCACTTGTAGACTTGCACTTCTCCAGGAGATAAAGGCATTTGGAGCCAGAGCTACAGTCTGGATTGTGGGGGAAGAGGAAAGAGTTCTCAGAGAAACAAGGCCAAGTGTCAGGCTACAGTGGGATAAGGCTATTGACAGTAGACTAGGAATTTAGAAACCAGGAAGGGAGGTCAAGGCTAGTGGTTCAGAATGGAGGCTGTGAAAGTGCCATGCCATCTGGAGGCCTGTTTATGTGTAGAGTTTGCTGTGTGGCGCAGGAGCAGCTTTAGGGCTCTGAAAGGGAAGTTTTTATATGACTTGAATGATGGTGTCCCCTCCAAAATTCATGTTGAAACGTAATCCCCAGTGCAACAGTATTAAGAGGTGTGGCCTTTGGGAGGTGATTAAGTCTTGAGGGCCTATTATTATTATAGGGCTCAAGGTTGAAGAGAGCTCCCCTTGCCCTTCCACCCCTTTCACCATGTGAGGACACAGCGTTCACCTCCTCTGGAGGTTGCAGCAACACACGCCCTCTTGGAAGCAGACAGTAGCCCTCCCCAGACACCAATCTTGCAGGCACCTGAAGTTAGACTTCCCAGCCTCCAGAACTGTGAGAAATACATTTCTTTAAAAAGATTTCTTTAAAATTTTTTTATAGAGATGGGATCTTGCTATGTTGTGCAGGTTGGTCTCAAACTCCTGGCTTAAGTCATTCTCCTGCCTCAGCCTCCCAAAGCACTGGGGTTACAGGTGTGGGCCACTGTATTTGGCCGAGAAATACATTTCTGTTGTTCATAAATTACCCAGTCTATGGTATTTTGATGTAGCAGCAGAAACAGACTAAGACAGATTTCGACTTTCCTCTCAGCTTCCCGATCCTCCAGCCTACATGGGGTGAGATGAAGGAATCTCCATTTCTAACCAGCACCCCAAGTATGTGCCTAGCACATGTGTAGGTATGTGTGTGCATGCCTACATATTTGTGTTTAAGTGTATGTATATGTGTATGTACTTGTGTACATGTATTTGCTTTTGTGTATGTGTGTACATGTATTCGCACGTTTGTATATGTGTATATGTATACATGCATTTGTGTGTTTGTATCCATGTGTACATATACGTGTGTGTGGGTGGGTGTGTGCATGCATTTTTGTATATATGTGTGCATTTGTATGTCTGTGTGTGTGTGCGTGTGTGTGTGTTTTTCTTTTTCTTTTTTTTTTTTGAGATGGAGTTTTGCATTGCACTACAGGCTGGAGTGCAATGGTGTGATCTCTGCTCACCGCAACCTCTGTCTCCTAGGTTCAGGTGATTCTCCTGCCTCAGCCTCCCGAGTAGCTGGGATAACTGGCATGCGCCACCATGCCCAGCTAATTTTTTGGTATTTTTTAGTAGAGATGGGGTTTCTTCATGTTGGTCAGGCTGGTCTCGAACTCCCAACCTTTGGTGATCTGCCTGCCTCGGCCTCCCAAAGTGCTGGGATTACAGGCGTGAGCCACTGCGCCCGGCCGTGTGCGTGTTTTCCTAGGCAGACTTGAGAAGACTTGGTGACTGGCTGGAAGGCAAAGAGAGGGAAAGAGGGTGGTCAGAGATAACTGGTGAGTCTGCCTAAGGGACTTGGGGGACTCCACGAGATTCCAGGAGCATGGCCGATCCAATGCACACTATATAGTTGCATGATTTCAAGTAACTGGGAAGGCAGTTTGGGTCTTAACTGCAAACACTTGCCCAGAAATGACCAGCACAGCTGCAGCACAGGAGCCTGAGTAAATTGCCCCCATCCAGGCTGGCCTTTGGGATCCTCTCATCCTTGGTTCTCCTGGCTCTGTGTTGTCCACAGACCCTTCTGTCTGTTCTCAGTGGCCCGCACTGGGCAAGCACAGCACAGACACTTCCTAGCTGCCTGGCACTGATCTTCTACAGCCCCAACCTCATCACGTGATTAGTCTCACCCATTGTGCTCTGATGTTCTGGGGGCTGTGCTTCCTACCCCATCCGCAGGAGGCTGAGCATGGTAAAATATTTTCTCTCCCCTGCTGTGGCTTCCAGCTACTGGACAATTCTCTGGGCTTTGTCTCTGCTTCACTCCCGGCCATAGGAGGGGCTGTGGAGACCACCCTGACTTATGGCAGGAAGAGAACAACTTTCCAGTTGAGTGACAACCAAAAAGGTCTCCTCCTTGTGCAGGGATCTATCAACTCCAGGTAAATCCCCTTCCCCCACACCCACCTAGCACAACCCAAGCTTAACCATTTCATACCCAGTGTATAGACCTGGTGACACTGTTCTATGGGGCTTCATGGTGACTTCCTTCTTGATGGAGTGGAACAGGAGAGGGGTAACTGTGATGCTAAAACAAGCGTGGGGTGGGGAGAAGCTTGGAATAGTGATGAGGAACCGGAGCTGCTGCAAGGATGCTCAGAGTCGACAGAGGGACCTGAGGGCCACAGACGGGGAGTGACAGAGCAAAGGGCAGCATAAAACACCCGCGGAAAGATGAATTGGTGATGCGCTTGCATATATGAAACCACTGCAAATTTGAAACCCTGTCTGGAGTGAGGGCAGGTCCAAGGTTGGTAAATGTAGCAGCTCTGTGATACCTCGGAAACCTCATTTGGTCCCTCGTACCCTTTGCCTCATGTCTTTCCTCTTGGGTTGCTCCCCTGGACTCAAGGACAGTTTTTTTTTTTTTTTTTTTTGAGACAGGGTCTTGCTCTGTTGCACAGGCTGGAGTGCAGTGGGGCGATCTCGGTTTACTGCGCCTGAATCTCTCAATCTCCTGGCCTCAAGCAATCTTCCTACCTCAGCCTCCCAAGTAGCTGGGACTACAACACATGCCACCATGCTTAGCTGATGTTTGATGTTTTTTATTTTTGTGTAGAGACAGGGTATTATTATGTCGCTGAGGCTGGTCTCAAACTCCCGAGCTCAAGCGAGCCTTCTGCCTTGGGATCACAGTGCTGGGATTCCAGGCGTGAGCTGCTGCTCTTGGCCTCAGAGAGAGTTCCTGTAGTTCCAGGCATCAGACCCTCAGACTCAGAGGCAAAGTGACACAATTGCCTTATTTTTTGTCTCCTTTTAAAAATGAAGAACAAGACGGCCGCAGTGGCTCATGCCAGTAAACCCAGTGCTTTGGGTGGCCAAGGCAGAAGGATCTCTTGAGCCCAGGAGTTTGAGACCAGCCTGGGCAACACAGTCCACAAAAAATCGAAATGTTATCTGGGTGTAGTGATGCATGCCTATAGTCCTAGCTACTCAGGAGCTGAGGTGGGAGGATCACTTGAACCCAGGAGGAGGGAGGAGTGGGGAGTGACAGCTTTTTTTTTTTTTTTTTTTTGAGACGGAGTCTCGCTCTGTCGCCCAGGCTGGAGTGCAGTGGCTGGATCTCAGCTCACTGCAAGCTCCGCCTCCCGGGTTTACGCCATTCTCCTGCCTCAGCCTCCTGAGTAGCTGGGACTACAGGCACCCGCCACCTCGCCCGGCTAGTTTTTTGTATTTTTAGTAGAGATGGGGTTTCACCGTGTTAGCCAAGATGGTCTTGAACTCCTGACCTCGTGATCCACCCGTCTCAGCCTCCCAAAGTGCTGGGATTACAGGCTTGAGCCACCGCGCCCGGCCGGGAGTGACAGCTTAATAGATGCAGGGTTTCCTGGAGGGTGATGGGTATGTTTGGAGCTAGGCAGAGGCGGTGGTTGTACAACACTGTGACTGTACGAAATGCCATTGAATTCTTCACTTTATTTATTTATTTAGACAGAGTCTAAATAAATAAAGGTCGCAGAAGATTCCCTGGAGAAAGTGGCATCTGAACTAAGACCCAGCAGAGAATAGGAGTCAGTGGCAGGATGGGAAGACGTGCAAACGCCCAGGGGTGAGTGAGAGTTTGGAGAATTCCAGGAACTGACGGATGATCAGTATGGCGTGGAACTGTGTCCAACAGGGCGAGGGGTGTGACATGGGGCTGGAGAAGTAGGCAGGAGCCAGATCAGGAGGACTTTTGAATGATGCTAACTAACATCTGTTAGTGTAGGCATCCCTTCTGCTGACAGTACGCTTGCTCTTATTCCTTTTCTAGGTCCAGGTGGTAGAAGAATTAGGAAGTGATGAGTCTTGAGTGTTTATTACCTTTGTGTGAGTAAAATTCATTATAGATGAATGGATGAGTGGATGGATAGATGATAGATAGATAGGTAGGTAGATGTTAGATACATAGATAGATGCATAGATACACAGATTAGATAGATACATAGATTAGATAGATACATAGATTAGATAGATGATAGATTAGATAGATGATAGATATATATAGATAGGTGATAGATTAGATAGATGATGGATAGTTAGATGATAAATTAGATAGATAGATAATAGATTAGATAGATAATGGATAGATAGATGATAGATTAGATAGATGATGGACAGTTAGATGATAAATTAGATAGATAATAGATGATAGATAGATTAGATAGATAATGGATAGATAGATGATAGATTAGATAGATAGATAATAGATGATAGATTAGACAGGTGATGGATAGATAGATCATAGATTAGACAGATGATGGATTAAGGGATAGATGATAGATTATAGATATATTAGATAGATAGATAGTGGATAGATAGATGATAGGCTAGATAGATAGATAGAGAGAGAGAGAGAGAGAGAGATAGAAAGATAGATAGACGGAATAACTGCTGCAGCCATGTTGTGACCATGAGGAGAGAAACAAGGCAACATGGCAAGGAGGAGGTGGCAGCTCCCACAGAGAGGCCTGGTCACATCCGTCATCTTGGAGCAGATCCCTGGGAGGAGGAAGAGAAGGAAGATGAAGCTAAGAGGCCCTGGGGTTGGTCCTCAGAGGAAGACTATGACTCCTGGTGACAGAGATGCAGGAATCAGAGTGGAGAGGGATGAGTAGGAGAGTCAATCCCAGACAGGGCAATGGCATCATAAACTAATTCATAACAAGGAAGACAGAGAGAAGACAGGCAACAGATACTTCAGATGCAGAACCAGTAGGATCTGGTGGTCTCTTGGATAGGGAGGAGGAAGAAAGGAGGATTCATAGATTTTCCTGCAATAAAGAATTTGCTGGATGAGTGCAGTGGTTCATGCTGGTAATCCCAGCACTTTGGGAGGCCAAGGCAGGTGGATCACAAGGTCAGGAGATCGAGATGATCCTGACTAACACAGTGAAACCCCATCTCTACTAAAAATACAAAAAATTAGCTGGGCGTGGTGGCGGGCGCCTGTAGTCCCAGCTACTCAGAAGGCTGAGGCAGGAGAATGGCGTGAACCCAGGAGGTGGAGCTTGCAGTGAGCTGAGATGGCGCCACTGCACTCCATCCTGGGTGACAGAGCAAGTCTCCGTCTCAAAAAAAACAACAACAAATAGATTTGGTGAGGTTTGTGTTATCAGTTTTTTAAAATGTGTAATTTGTGAATTTTTTTGTATTCTAAAAACTTTAACGCACACTTTTACTTGTAAGTTTATGTTATTTTTCATAAGGAGAGCCTGCCCATCTCCCCATACTGTATAAGCTTTTGGCGCTGCACGCGGATCCCCTCTTCCAACCCGGGGTCCACGACTCTGCCCTCCTCTATTCACTTCCTAGCAGCATCAACCAAAGCATGGCCACTTTCTCCTTCTCTAAGTGCTTTGTCTCCCTGCCTTCCGTGATTCCACCATCTCCTGGCTTTCCTCCTCTCCTTTGCTTGTTTTTCCTTCTTCTCTAGACCTCTAAATGTAGCAGTGTCTTGGACTGTGGGACAGGCCCGTTTCTTCACCCACCTGGTGAGAGTGCCAAGGCCGTGGCTGTAAATACCTTTCTTTTGTTTTAAGATAGGGTCTTGCCCTGTCGCCCAGGCTAGAGTGCAGTGTCGTGGTCACAGCTCAACCTCCTGGGTTCAAGTGATTCTCCCACCTCAGCCTCCCAAGTAGCAGGTGCACACTGTGCCCGGCTAATATTTTAATTTTTTGGAGAGACAGAGTCTCACCTGAGGCTGCAGTGAGCAGCCTGTCTCGAAAATAAATAAAAAAATAAAAAATTAGTATACTTTTTTTTTTTTTTTTTGAGATGGAGTTTCACTCTTGTTGCCCAGGCTGGAGTGCAATGGTGCGATCTCAGCTCACTGCAAACTCTGCCTCCCGGCTTCAAGCGATTCTTCTGCCTCAGCCTCTGAGTACCTGGGATTACAGGTGCTGATCACCACACCTGGCTAATTTTGTATTTTTAGTAGAGATAGGGTTTCACCATGTCGGCCAGGCTGGTCTCGAACTCCTGATCTCTGGTGATCTGCCCGCCTCAGCCTCCCAAACTGCTGGGGTTATAGGCATGAGCCACTGTGCCCAGCCAAAAATTCACATCTTGAATTTAGCGTTGTCCAAATAGAATCTTCACTCCTCTCCTTTCCACACTTGTTCCTCCCCGCTTCTTCTTTGTCTCTGGAGCAGCACGGAATGGGTATTCAACATGGTTTGTTGATGGTGAGTGGCTGGGAGGGACAGTGGTACTTCCTGTTTCCGAGGGCTGTGGCCACTGACCTGGTTTGGGGAACTGACTGCCCCTGGGCTAAACTTCTATACAGTTGCCTTTGAGTGGCCATTGGTGCCCAAGCCCTCGGTGTCCTCTTAGAGCCAGGGGACCGTCTAAGCCTGAGCAATCATATCTGTTATGTTAATTGCAGTCAAATACACATAACGTAAAATTTACCTGAAGTGGTAACTTTTAAATTGTACAGTTCAGTGGCATTTAGTCCATTCACAACATTGTGTGGCCATCACCACGATTTAGTTCCAGAACATCTTCACCATCCCAAAAGGAAACTTGTCACCCATCAACAGGCCTCCCTGCCCAATTCCCTCCTTCCCCCAGCTGCTGGCAGTCATTAACCTGCTTTCTGTCTCCACCTATGTGCCTGTTTTGGACATTTCACATAAATGGAATCAGTATGTGGGCTTCTGTGTCTGGTTTCGTTCACGTGGCATAATGTCTTCAAGGTTCATCACGTTGTGGTGTGTATCAGAACTGCCTTCCTTTATAAGGCTGAGTAATATTCCATTGTGTGGATGGACACATTTCTGTATCTGTTCTCGAAGGAACGGGAAGGGAGTGGAGGCTCCATGGCAGAGCAGATGTATGCTGGGGGCTGGAAAAATTCAACCAGGAGCACAACGATGCCAGCTCCTTGGGGTGTGGCTGGGGGTGCTGCAGCCCCTGAGCCACCTGTCAACCCCATCTGTGGTTTCCCACACCGTGGTGAGGGCTTGAGGTGAGTGCTGCAGGGCTGACAGCCACGGGGTCATTAGGGGTGAGATTATCCAGTGTCCGAGCTTTCTGCCCCACAGCCCCACATTCTTTATGCCTCAGGCAGCTTCTTCAAACCTCCCCGGGGAGACAGGAGGTCCCCTCCTCGGTCAGGGGAGGCTGAGAGCTCCGTGCCCCGCGGTGCTGCCGTCAGCAACACCGGGTTGAGCCCACGCGGGGCTCCCCCCAGCAGGGGGCGCTGAGACAAGTCGGGTTCCAGGGTCCTTTCTCGTACCCGGGCTGCTTGTGAATTTCTCCTACTTGGGCTGCTTGTGAATTTCCACCTTGCTGCGGTGTCTTCTTCCTCAGTTTACTTTGCAGAGGATTACTTGCCCTTGGGAAGTCTGGATGGCTCCCCAATTTTGGGATGCAGCTAGTGCTGTATTGGCCGCCTCATAACCACCCAGGGAGGGTGTGAAAAGGCAAATTCCTGGACTCCATCCCAGTGGAACCATGACAGAGTCCATGAGGCCTCCAGGTGATTCTCATGCCCAGGCTTGGGACTCCACACGGCCCTCCTTCAAGTTCATGCTCGGCAGACACCACACCTCTGCCTTCTGCACTGCAGCCTCTTGCTTGCGGGCTCATCTCTTTTTCAACAATCCATTCAGGTGAACCAACCACAGAGCAATGGCTTATTCTGTGTTTACACCTGAGAAATCTTCATTCATTCATTTGTTCAATAGAACTTTATGGAACGCCCTATGCCAGGCACCAGATATGCCGGGGTAAATAAGACACAGTTCCTGCCTTGAGGTCTGGCTGGGGAGGCGTGTCAATACATTCCAAAGTGATGAATGCTAGGAAAAGCAAAACGTTACGCTCAGTTCAGGGTGGGATCACAGAAGTGGATGCCTGGCTTACCTGGCTGGAATCTGGGGAATCACCAGGAGGAGACTAGCAGGATGAGCAGGACAACTCCCCAAGGATAGGAAGTCAGAAAGCAGAGAGCAGTGACAGTTCTGGTGGGGGGTGGAGGGAAGTGGAGAACTGAACCAAAGCATCATAATTTGGGCATAGGCATTTTAGCATTCCAGATTATCTTTAAAATTCATGATTCAAGAGATTAAAATACGTTTGTTTCTAGATATATGACTAAGGTCTCAAAGGGAACTACTTCCCTAATTAGTCCACTATGGAAATGTGTATTCAGATTATTTACAGATACGGGAAGGCCCTGCATAACTTCTGTGTCAGTCTCCGGAATGGCTTATATGCAAATGGAGAAGGAATCACTGGATCTGGGTGGATGCCTTTAGGGTAGCAGAGTTGTCTTTCCATGTTCCAGGAGCTGCAGACACAACTTTGAAGTCGGTGGCTCGAAACCCTGGCTGTACGTAAGAATCACCTGGGAGTTTTTTTCTTTTTTTTTTTTTGAGACGGAGTCTTGTTCTGTCGCCCAGGCTGGAGTGCAGTTGCATGATCTCGGCTCACTGTAGCCTCTGCCTCCCAGGTTCAAGCGATTCTCCTGCCTCAGCCTCCCGAGTAGCTGGGATTACAGGCATGCACCGCCACGCCCAGCTAATTTTTGTGTTTGTAGTGGAGATGGCATTTCACCATGTTGGCCAGGCTGGTCTCAAACTCCTGACCTCAAATGATCCACCCATCTTGGCCTCCTAAAGTGCTGGGATTACAGGCATGAGTCATTACATGCCCAGCCACCTAGGAGCTTCTTAAAGCTACCACATGTAGCAACCGCTCTGGCAACTGATATATTAATTGTTTGGGGCTGGGGTGCAATGTCTGGGTGGAAGGGGAAGCTTCTGTAAAGGAGATGAAGAAAAAATTACCAGGGAAGTGGGTAGAAAGCCAGGAGAAAAAAGGTCACAACACAGATGCAGGGGGAGAGTGGTCAGGAAGGAGGATGTGGTCAACAGGTCATAAGCTGCAGAGAGGCAAGAAAACGAGGACTGTTTGCGTCATTTAAGACCATGGTAGTCACTAGCAACAGGTGACTTTAGCAGCAGGCTTGTCAGCAAAGTGATGTGTGGGAGGCTGGATCACAGAGTTTAGGAGAACAAATTCAGGGACTTGGGAGGTGAGAAAATGGAGCCAGGATGCAGACTGACTTGGAAGGTAGAAAGAGGCAGGGCTGTTCATGGAGAGGGAATGTGGGGTGGAGGGAATGATGTAATGATCTGTTGAGGATGAGAGAGATATGATCGTGTCTAAAGGTGGCAGGTATTTGGGAGAGAGAAGTCGTAATTAATGGTATGAAGTTCCTAAGGAGGTGGAAGGAAAGGGAAGTGTTGGGATCCAACACACTGTTGGCAGCATTGACCTTAAATAGGAGGGACAGCTCCTCAGTTGTAACAGGGCGGAAGGTGGAGAGGGTGTGGTGGGGGCAGGGTGGCTCATTTTATTTGGTGGGGGTCAAGAACATCCATCAGCCAGAGTTTACTCATGGTTGCGGTGACTGGATCTTCAGAGGCAATGTGGCCTTGATAGAGGCCTCCCTCTATGTCCTCTCTTTTTTTCCTGTCTCCCTCATGGCAGCCAGACCTGGAGCCACTGACCCAGTGATGAGTTAGCTGGGGCAGTGTAGGGGCTGGCCACCCTCTCTTTCTGGCCTATCTTCTCTACCTGTGGCTGGACCCTTGGGGAAGGAAGCTGGAAGGTTGAAGCCTGGCCTAAGCCTGCCGGCCTAAGCCCCATGGTTCATCAGGGTCTACTATACTAAGGGTCTCTGCATTGGGGGCAGGGCTCAGGAGCCAAGACGACTCCCTCCCTGAGAAACGCCAGAGGGAAGGGGATACTCAGGCATTGAGCCCTCACCCCAGCACCCTAACACCCTCTGCCCTCAGTTGGGGGGTCTTTGCCTTTCTTTTTTTTTTTCTTTCTTTCTTTTTTTTTTTTTTTTGAGACGTAGTCTTGCTCTATCACCCAGGCTGGAGTGCAGTGGCCGGATCTCAG
>NC_045449.1:43647920-43664689 GCF_002776525.5 Piliocolobus tephrosceles | reverse complement strand
TTTTTGAGACGTAGTCTTGCTCTGTCGCCCAGGCTCGAGTGCAGTGCCCGGATCTCAGCTCACTGCAAGCTCCGCCTCCCGGGTTCACACTATTCTCCTGCCTCAGCCTCCGGAGTAGCTGGGACTACAGGCGCCCGCCACCTCGCCCGGCTAGTTTTTTTGTATTTTTTAGTAGAGACGGGGTTTCACTGGGTTAGCCAGGATGGTCTCGATCTCCTGACCTCGTGATCCGCCCGTCTCGGCCTCCCAAAGTGCTGGGATTACAGGCTTGAGCCACCGCGCCCGGCCGGTCTTTGCCTTTCTGATCCTCATGTACCTGAGGCCACAGTGGTCAGGTTGTACCTGCCCTGTGCCCTGCAGGCACAGAGGGGCTGGCTCCCTTGCATGGGCCCCCTCTTTATCCTCCAATTCCCTCCTGTTTCCCTTCTGCTGACTCAGAGTTAGGAACAGAGCCTCTCTAAACTTTGGGAAACACCTCTCCTGCCATCTACCATGGTGTCTGCCTGCTGGACTTACAGAGAGAAGCACCTTCCCCCGGCTCCTCGTTGGCAGAAAGTCCTCCTGGTGGCTCCTGATGAATGAACCTGGCCCATTTTCTGCCCTTCCTGTGTTCCCAGCAGTGCCCCCAATCATTCCACCATGAAACGTGCAGTAGCTTTCTATCACTCAACTATTGCATGCTCACTTGGCCCAAATGCGAACAGTCATGGGTTCTTCTGCTTTTGATATGGAAGCGCTGGGAAGGGAAGAGCATGGTCCCTTTAAATGACACGGAAGGGGGGAAGGGAAGTGTTGGGGAGACGAAGGGCATGTCCCTGGCTAGGGCTCCGCCCTCATGGACCTAGGTCAAGGCAGGTACTCCTGCTTTCATACCCAAATGTTGCATTTCCCAGGACCACCCTGTCCCACCACACCCCCATCCTGTGCCTATAAAAACCTGACACCCTAGCAGTGCAGAGGCAGAAGCGGCTGGACATCGAGAGGAGCATATTGGCCAAGGAACACACAGGCGGCTGGATGTCAAGAGGAACGCACTGGCACCGTCATGCTAGCAGGCCACTGACCAGCAGAAGGACGCAGAGTTCGGCTGGGGCAGTTGGAGGAGAGCCTGGGCCACCAAGCAGCCCTACTCCAGCGGAAAACCATCTCCCTTCTGGCTCCCCCATCTGCTAAGAGCTACTTCCACTCAATAAAACCTTGCACTCATTCTCCAAGCCCACATGTGATCTGATTCTTCTGGTACACCAAGGCAAGAAACCCCGGGATACAGAAAATCCTCTGTCCTGGTGACAAAGTAGAAGGTCTAATTGAGCTGACTAACCCAAGCTGCCTATAGATGGCAAAACTAAAGGAGCATCCTGTAACACACGCCCACTGGAGCTTCAGCTGTAAACATTCATGCCTCGACACTGCCGTGGGGTCAGAGCCCCACAGCCTGCCCATCTGTATGTTCCCCTAGAGGTTTGAGCAGTGCGGCACTGAAGAAGCGAGTCACACACCCTTTGCATACTCTCTGAGGGGGACAAAGGAACCTTCTCCATGAGACTTTTTTTTTTCTTTGAGATGGAGTCTCGTTCTGTCGCCCAGGCTGGAGTGCAGTGGCGTGATCTCGGCTCACTGCAACTTCTGCCTCCCAAGTTCAAGCGATTCTCCTGCCTCAGCCTCCTGAGTAGCTGGGACTACAGGTGCCTGCCACCATGCCCGGCTAATTTTTGTATTTTAGTAGAGACGGGGTTTCACCATATTGGCCAGGCTGGTCTCAAACTCCTGACCTTGTGATCTGCCCACCTTGGGCTCCCAAAGTGCTGGGATTACAGGCGTGAGTCACCACACCCAGCCTCCTGTGAGACTTTCAATCTGCTTACTACAAGCTAGAGTGGTGACTAATATGTATTTTCTGTGGTCTAGCTCTTCACTTAGCTACATACTGTTCTGTTGTTGTTTCCCTCAAATCTTCACTCCCAAGCTACCCGAAACAGAGTTCAAAGTGCAAAGCAAGCCTTTCTAAAATAGAAGGTAAAATCAAAGCCTCCTTCCTGATGGTGGTGTAGGCATGGGTGAGAGATTCTACCCTCTGAGTCCCACTTGGACTTGTGTGGACTCCCTCCTCTTCAGCCACCCTGGCTGTCTTCCAGTTTCTCCAATGCTCTGTGCCACCTCCCATCTCACAGCCTTTGCATATAATGTCCCCTCTTTGTCCAACTAACTATGATTTATCCTTCAGGTTTCAGTATTGATGTCACTTCCTCTAGAAGCCCTTACCTGACCTCTGCTTTTAATGGGAAATAGGGCTTTTAACCTCTAATACTGTTCCCTGGAATCTGAGCTGGCCACATATTTCAAGTCTACTCCAGTCAACATTATGGTCTGGATCATAATCATGGTCTGTTTGCTTAGAGGCTATTGATGGTGCTTTGCTCTAAGCCCACACTCCAGACCCCTGTCATGAGCATTGCTAGGGTCACAGGCTTTGAGAAGAGCCCCAGATATTCTATCTTATATCTTAAAGAGAATTCTGGCAGGATTCTTGTCTCTGCCTCCTGATTCGTCATGAGCAGTGAAGCTGAGCAGCTGAAACTGGCTTCCACCACAGTTCCCTCATATCTATTCCATTTGTATATTGCTCTACATTTTATTTTTTGTTTTTAAATAAATTTAAAAGAATTTTTTTTTTTTTGTCGTTGACACAAGGGTTTCGCTATGTTGCCCAGGCTGGTCTCAAACTCTCGGTTCAAGTGATCCTCCTGCCTTAACCTCCCAAAGTGTTGGGATTATAGGCATGAACCACTACATCCAGCCTGTATATTGCTCTGTAATAAACTATCCCAAAAGTTAGTGGTATAAAACATTTTATTTGCTCATGACCCTATGGATCAGAAGTTTGGGCAGAGTTCAGCTGGGCTGTTCTTCTGCCCTATGTGACGTTAGGTTGGTGCAAAAATAATTGTGGTTTTTGCCATTACTTCTAATGGCAAAAATATTAGGGATCATTCATTCAACTACATAATAGTTAAATTCATTTAACTACATAGCTGGTAGCTGGGCTAGGCTGGAAGGTCCAAGAAAATGCATTCACATGTCTGGTATCTTGGTGCCCCTCCATAGATCCACGAAGTATTTCTCTCTAAGTGGCTAGCTGGGACTGCCTCATGACATGGTGGTCTTATGGTAGCTGGACTTCTAAGAGGAAACCTTCAAAGAGGGGCAAATGTGGAAGTCATGATCTTTAAAGCTTGAGCTGGAAGTTGTATTTCTGTCACATTCTGTTGGCCAAAGTCAATAGGACCAGCCAGATTGAAGGAAAGCCCATCTCTCTACTGAAGGAGTGGCAAAGAATTTGTGGCCATCTTTAATCCACCACGATGCCTAATTTGGCACTGTTGAACCAGAGATGAGAGCCTCAGGCTACATTTGGAAGAGCTTCCCATAGGAACACTCCCAGGGCTTATCCATAACTGCTTACTTTAAACCTTGAAATTCTAACTTGAGTGCATGCCTTATGGTCTGACATATTCCTGGGCAAAGCAGTGGCTTTCCCTTATCATCATCTTCATCTCATCATCTTATAACCCTTAAAACTGGTGTTCATGAGGAGAGTAAATAGTTTGGAGGCATCACCAAATACCAGCATGGGAGCTTGAATCAGGCAATGCATGAAGACCTCAAGCTCCTGCTAAGGGCTTCCACCCACCAACATTGCTTCCAGTCACAGTTTATGGGCCAGAACTAGTTACATGGCTTCAACGTAACTGCAAGGAAGGCTGGGAAATGTAGGGAGCACATGGGATGGTTGGCGTGCACAAATGGCCTCTGCCACATCTTGTCTTTCTGCCTTTGAATGTTGTCATGTGAGCACTTCCGGTGATGGCAGCCATCTTGTGACCATGAGGAGAAGATCAAGAGAATTCCAGGAAGGCTGACCTGAAGCCCTAGTGTTGTTGAGCTGCTGAACCAGCCCTGATACTGCCCATTCTTAGACCCCTTGACATGTGAGATAGTTTGGGTGAGTGTTCCATTACTGTTTTTGCAGTCAAAAGAACCTCACTTGATGCAATGGTGAATGCTTTTAAGAAAATAAAACAGGGTGAAGTGTCATGTGACTTGGGGAGAGGGTGGCAAAAGTCTAGGCATGAGTGTGTGTGTAACAATGGACAAGGAAGTGAGGGAAGTCTTTGAATGAATAGAAAACACCACTATGGGAAAAGCTCTTTGGGCAGAAAGGATACATTACAAAGACCCTGAGGCAACTGGGCGTGGTGGCTCACTCCTGTAATCCCAGCACTTTGAGAGGCTGAGGCGGGCCCATCACAAGATCAGGAGATCGAGACCATTCTGGCCAACATGGTGAAACCCCATCTCTATTAAAAATACAAAAATTAGTTGGGTGTGGTGGTGCACGCCTGTCGTCCCAGCTACTCAGGAGGCTGAGGCAGGAGAATCGCTTGAACCCAGGAAATGGAGGTTGCAGTGAGCTGAGATCGTGCCACTGCACTCTAGCCTGGCGACAGAGTGAGATTCCATCTCAAAAAATAAAATAGTATTAATAATAAAGACCCTGAGGTAAGAACACAGCCATCATGTTTGAGAGGGAAGGTCAATGAGGCTGCAGCAGAGTGGTAGCAGAGAGGGAGAGAATAAGGACCGAGAGGCTGGATGGGGTCAGAAAAGGCAGATTCATAGATAAGGTCAGAGTCTGACATTTTAAAAGACAGATTTGCCTGGGTGTGACTGCTCATGCCTGTCATCCCAGCACTTTGTGAGACCAAGGTAGGAGGATAGCGTACGCCCAGGAGTTCAAGACCAGCCTGGGTAACATAATGATACCATCTCTGCAAAAAAGTTTAAAAAATTAGCCAGGCATGCTGGCATGCACCTATAGTCTCAGCTACTTGGGAGGCTGAAGTTGGGAGATCGCTCGAGCCTGGGAAGTCAAGGCTGCAGTGAGTCATAATTGTATCACTGCACACCAGCCTGGGTGACAAAGCAAGATCCTGTCTCAAAGAAAAAACAAACAAGCAAACAAGCAAATAAATAAAAACCAGATTTACTTATGTACAACTGACAAACAATATACTGCACATATTTAAAGTATACTCTTTTGGGTCAATTTTCTTTCACTCAGCATAATTATTTTGAGATTCACCTGTATTATTGCATGTATGAGTAGTTTATTCCTTTTTATTGCTGAGTAGGATTCTATTGTATGGCTACATTGCAATGTGTTTAAACATTCACCTTTGAAGTTGTTTGTAGTTTCTGGCAATTACAAATAAAGCTACCATGAATATTCATGTTCAAGCCTTCTGTGAACCATCCTTTCATTTCTCTTGTGTAGACACCCAGGAAGGGAATGGTAGAAGTATGTTTAACTTCCCTATTTTTTAAGAAGCAAACTGATTTATGAAGTAATTGTACCATTTACAATGGTACCAAATGCACTCATTTTTCCAGGAACACTGTATGAGAGTTTCAGTTCTTCCACATCTTTGTCAACACCCAGTATGACCAGGCTTTGAAATTTTAACCATTCTAATTAGTGTGTAATGATTTCTTATGTGTATTCAATTTGCATTTCCCTGATGACGAATGATGTTGAGCATCTTTTATTTATTTTTATTTTTTATTTTTTTTGAGACAGAGTCTTGCTCTATCACCCAGGCTGGAGTGCAGTGGCACAATCTTGTCTCACTGCAGCTTCTGCTTCCCGGGTTCAAGCAATTCTCCTGCCTTAGCCTCCCAGAGTGCTGGGATTACAGGCGTGAGCCACCACACCCGGCTAATTTTTGTGTTCTTAGTAGAGATGGGGTTTCGCCATATTGGCTGGTCTCGAACTCCTGACCTCAAGTGATCCAGCTGCCTCAGCCTCCCAAAGTGCTAGAACTACAGTCATGAGCCACGGCACCCGGTCAATGTTAAACATCTTTTATTACAATTATTTACCGTTTATATATCTGTTTTGGTGAAGTGTCTGTTCAAATATTCTGCCCATTTTTCACTGGTTGCTTATTTTCTTATTATTGAGTTTTGAGAGTTCTTACATATTCTAGAATTCTGGATACAAGTTCTTTATCAGATATATGCTTTCCAAATACTTTCTGCCAATTTATGGCTCGTATTTTTCTCCTTTTCTTTTTTGAGACGGGGTCTCACTCCATCAGCCAAGCTGGAGTGCAGCGGTATAATAACAGCTCACTGCAGCCTCAACTTCCTGGGCTCAAGCAATCCTCCCACCTCAGCCTCCCAAGTAGCTGGGACTACAGGCATGGTGCCACTATGCCAGGTTAATGTTTGTATTTTTTGTAGAGACAGGGTTTGACCATGTTGCCTAGGCTTTCATTCTCTTAATAATATCTTTTGCAGGGCAAAAGTAACATCAATTTTTTCTGTCATGGATCATGTTTTGGTTATCGTATCTAAAAAGTCATTGCTCCTGGGCGCGGTGGCTGACACCTGTAATCCCAGCACTTTGAGAGGCTGAGGTGGGTGAATAACTTGAGGCCAGGAGTTTGAGAACAGCCTGGCCAGCATGATGAAACCCTGTCTCCGCTAAAAATACAAAAATTAGCCGGACATGGTGGCGGCCGCCTGCAGTCGCAGCTACTCGGGAGGCTGAGGCAGGAAAATCGTTTGAACCTGGGAGATGGAGGCTGCAGTGAGCTGAGACTGCCCCACTGCACTCCAGCCTGGGTGACAGAGCAAGACCCCATCTCTAAATAAATAAATAAATAAATAGTCACTGCCAAAATGAAGGTCACCTAGATTTTCTTTTGTGTTATCTTCCAGAAATGTTATAGTTTTGTGTTTTACAATTAGCTTTTGATTCATTTTTAGTTAATTTTTGTGAAAGATGTAAAGTCTATTATATCTAGACTTTTTTTCTTCTTTTTTTTTTTTTTTGCATATGGATGTCCACTTGCCCCAGCACTGTCTGTTGAAAAGACTGTTCTTGGCCGGGCGCGGTGGCTCAAGCCTGTAATCCCAGCACTTTGGGAGGCCGAGATGGGCGGATCACGAGGTCAGGAGTTCGAGACCATCCTGGCTAACACGGTGAAACCCCGTCTCTACTAAAAAATACAAAAAGCTAGCCGGGCGAGGTGGCTGGCGCCTGTAGTCCCCCCAGCTACTCAGGAGACTGAGGCAGGAGAATGGCGTAAACCCGGGAGGCGGAGCTTGCAGTGATCCAGCCACTGCACTCGGGCGACAGAGCGAGACTCCGTCTCAAAAAAAAAAAAAAAAGAAAAGACTGTTCTTTCTCCATGGAATTGCTTTTGCTCCTTTGTCAAAGACCTGTTGACTACATTTGTATGAGTCTATTTCTGGGCTCTGTATTCTGTCTCATTTATCTATATGTCTATTCTTTAACCAATACCATGTTGCCTTGATTTCTGCAGCTTAATATATAGCAAGTCTTGAAGCTGGGTAACATCAGTCTTTCAACTTTATTTTCCTTCTTCAGGATTGTGTTAGCTGTTCTGGTTTTTTGCCTTTCCATATAAACTTAGAATCATTTTGTTGATATCACAAAATAGTTTCCTGGGATTTTGATCAGGGTTGCAGTGAATCTATAGATCTAGTTGGGAAGAACTGACATCTTGACAATTTTGAATCTAATCTAATCTATAAACATGGAACATGTCTTTCTTCTTGTTTTTTTAAATCTTGGCTCACTGCAACTTCCGCCTCCAAGGTTCAAGCGATTCTCCTGCCTCAGCCTCCCAAGTAGCTGAAATTACAAGTGTGAGCTACCACACCTGGCTAATTTTTGTATTTTTAGTAGAGACAGGGTTTGCCATGTTGGCCAGGTTGGTCTCGAACTCCTAACCTCAGGTGATCCGCCCACCCCATCCTCCCAAAGTGCTGGGATTACAGGCATGAGCCATCGTACCCAGCTGGAACATGACTTTCCATATTTAGATTTTCTTTGGTTTCTTTTACCAATTGTATAGTTTTTCTTGCATAGCTCTTATACATATTTTTAAAAGATGTATACGTTAAGTATTTTTTATGTTAATGTAAGTCATTTCTGTTTAATTTCAAATTCCAATTGTTCATTGTTGATGTAAAGGAAAGCAACTGACATTTGTATATTAACTTTGTATCCTGCCACCTTGGCTATTTAGATGATGACAATAGAAGCCCCCAAACCCTTGGCCTTTGGTTGTTCCTAACTTTCCCAAGCGATCTTTGACTTTTGGAATCTGCATGCAAAGAAGAGAAGGAATTTCCCACACTTCTCCTTGGAATGGCCTGACCCAAGCACAGCCTCCTCGGCCAAGGCCCCCACCTCCATGGGACCCCGGCCTCTGGAAAGTGGAGATGAGAGAGGAGTCAGCAGGTTTAGGAGACAGGGTGGGGCTGGGAGCTGCAGGTCTTGCCGGCTCTGCACCAGTGGCCCTAGCAAAGTCACACCAGTGGATGGAGTACATCATGTATAGAAAGGGCAACTACGGTTTTGTGAAACTTTTGTTTCAGTTATTCACATGAATATGTGTACTGAATCACAGTGAAAAATGTATTTCTGGCCAGGTGCCTTGGCTCACACCTGTAATCTCGGCACTTTGGGAGGCTGAGGCAGGCGATCTCTTGAGCCCAGGAATTCGAGACCAGCCTGGGCAACATGGCAAAACCGCATCTCTATCAAAAATCCAAAAGATTAGCTGCGCATGGTGGTGTGCATCTGTGGTCCCAGCTACTCAGGAGGCAGAGGTGGGAGGATTGCTTGAGTCCAGGAGGTGGAGGTTGCAGTGAGCAGAGATTGTGCCAGCCTGGGTGACAGAGCGAGACCCCATCTCAAATAAAAAAAAAAAAAGTATTTCTCACTATGTGTTGCACTCAAAACATTTGAAAGCCCCTGCCACAGAGGGGTTTTCTTCCCTAAGGATTACAGATTAGAGGTGGGCTCCGTTCAGCTCAGTCCCTCGCTCAGTACCTGCCTCCCAAAAGTTCGTCCCATGCCACCAGCACTTCTGGCCCTGTGGGGTGAATCAAAGCTCTCAGCAGCTGAGCTCCGTTCTCAACTGTTCTGGCCACCCACATTCTACGGAGTGTCTTTACTTTGAGGTCATCTTGACTCTCGATTTCTGTTAAAGAGTAAAACAACAACAACCACAGCTTTTTTTTTTTTTGATCTTTAAAACACTAAGTCTATCAACTCAGTGCTTAAAAAAGCACAGTTCTCAGAAAACACCACACTCTGGAGAGGCAGTTCATTGAGTATCTTTAGGATGAACCTAAAAGGGGCAACTCAGGGTAGTTGTGGCATTTAATTATGACCAGGAGAGGCCATTGAAGAGTTTTAGGCAGGTGTGTTCATTTCCTGGGGCTGCTTGACAAATGACCAGGAACTTGGTAGCTTAGAACAGCACACATGTATTATCTAACAGTTCTGGAGGCTGGAGGTATGAAACCACAATGTTGGCAGGGCCACGCTCCCTCCAGAGGCTTTAGGGGAGACTCCTTTTCCTCTTCCAGTTTCTGGGGGCTCAGGTGTTCCTGGGGTTGTGGGTGCATCGCTCTAATCTTTGCTTCCATCTGCACTGACTTTCCCGTCTTCTGTGTCTCCATTCTCTCGCTGCCTTTGTAAGGATACCCGTCATTGGATTTAGGGCCCTCCTGGGTAATCCAGCATGATCTCATCTCAAGATCTTTAATTTCATCTGCAAAGACCCTTTTCCCAAATGAGGTCACGGTCACTGTCTCTGGGGGTTAGAACATAGATATATTTGGCAGGGGTGGGGGGCGGGGGGGAGCACCACTCAGCCTGCTACATTAAACATTTAAACCTTACCTGTATTTTACAACCCAGTTGTGGCTTTTGTTTTGTTTTGCTTTGTCATTTAAAGTCAGGAAGGCCTCCTGAAAGATGTTGTTTCTGAAGTGGGTCAGGAAGCAGTGGGCTGGGAGAAGACAGAGCGGGCCAGGGGTGAGAGAGCGTTTAGCACAGAGGACAATGTCTGTGTGAGGTGGAAGGGGGAGTACTGTGTAGAGATTTTAAAAGTCAGAAAGCACGATGTTGCAGCCTCCAGAGTTTGAGAGTAAGAGGGACAAATGATAAGACCAGAGAAGTGAACTGAGGCAGAAGGTCACGGCAGCCCAGAAAAATGCTTTGGCCTCCTCTCGAAGGCATGGGGAAGCTATCTCTAAGCCACAAGTCTTGGAATCATGATCAGTTAGAAAGAAACCTGTTTCTCATCCCTACTCCAGCTCACCCCCACGCGGCCATTGGACATTCTGCTTTTATTTTTTATTTTTATTTTTGAGACAGGGTCTCGCTCTGTCACCTAGGCTGGAGTGTGGTGGCGTGATCTTGGCTCACCATGACCTTCTCCTCCCAGGTTCAAGTGAGTCTCATGCCTCAGCCTCCCAAGTAGCTGGGATTACAGGCGCGCGACACCATGCCTGGCTAATTTTTGTATTTTTAGTAGAGACGGGGTTTCACCATGTTGGCCAGGCTGGTCTCAAACTCCTGACCTCTGGTGACCTGCCCACCTTGGCCTCCCAAAGTGCTGGGATTATAGGTGTGAGCCACCGCACCCAGGCTTCACTGGACATTTTGTATTGTTGGAACGAGTGTGAGAGGTGCATTTAACTTTAGAGAGCTTGTCCTCCTTTGCGCAGCAGCATGCAGGGAAGCAGAGACGCCCAAGAGTCTCAGACCTTGTCTTTTCCCTGTCATTCAAAGGGAGAAAGGAGGAAGGCAGGAGCTCCAGAGTGTGGAGGGTAGAGTAGCTGGGGAAGCTTTTAGAGTGGGGGAGACCCGAGCGGGAGAGAGGCCATGCCTCTGTTTGTGGCATTCCTACAGGCCTGGGAAGAATGGAAACCCACCCTCGCTGTGTCCCAGCAGAACAGGGTGTGGAGCTGGCCCCAGCCCCGCAGCCCCATGGCCTTCTGGCTTCTGCACTCCGGTGTTTGTCTTGGCTAAGAGCTGCACAGGGCTTTTTGAAGCTGATTCCATCAAGGCAAAGCTGGAGGAGTCAGGACACGGGATCACAGAAGAGGCAGCTGGAAGGGGCCTCAGATGGGGAAATAGAGGTGGTCCCACAGTGAAATGATGGCAAACCAGCAGGAGAGCCCAGGGCCCCTGACTCCTTGCACAGTGCTCAACCCAAGGACCATGGAGCTTCCCGAGTGGGTGAAGAACCCGATACAGGCTCCAAATCCTCTAGGAAGACATTTGAATGCCCAAAGGAGCCCAGAATTGTGCTGTCCCAGAAGTGCCTCCTCTTCTGGGTTCCTGACACACAGACTGCAGGACTCCAGCTTCCAGAGGCTCACGGCACCTGTAGACCTCCCTGGCCCAGACAAGGGTCTCCAAGGAGGCCCAGCTGGCGCAGGACACTGGGCCATGCCTCACCCCTGACAACCCCATCATTCTCAGATCTGGATTCAGGACTGGCCCTGCTTTACCTCTCTGCTCAGCGAGGACCCTCCTATGTCCTGTTCCACACAGATGCGGATGGGTCACGTGTCTCACAGCTGAAGGCCTCCCCCATCCGTCTCCACCATCTGCTGAGGCCCCATAATTATTCCAAGGCCCGGTGCAGCCTCACTCAGAGGGGAGAGTTCACGCAGTCCTGTAATGTAACCCAGGCCCGAGGCCGCGCAGGCAGGGGGTCCCCAGCTGGGTAATGAGCCGCTGGCTTTATTGAATTCTCTGGCTTGGGTCTGACTAATCACTGCCTTTAGCTGAGGCAACCTGGGCTGCCGTCTCAGCATCCTGGCTAGGACTTCCTTCTTTCTCAGCACCCCAATTCCTGCCCCTCCTCCCCAAACATGTTTAAATGACCAAGATCAGGGCGGGAGGGGCTCCTGGGGGGCTGGTTTCCCCCATCCATTTGGGAGAAAATGTAGCTGGCTCAGGTCTGGGGCCCAAGCAGGGTAGACCAGAATGGGCCGCTGGGGTGTACTTTGCTGGGGCCACCCCATGCAGTGCCTGCAAGACCTGCAGCTCCCACCCCCACCCCATCTCCTAAACCTGCTGACGTCCCTGTCACCTCCCCTTTCCGGAGGCCTGGGCGCTGTGGAGGAAGGGCCTTGGCGGAGGAGACTGTGGTGTGGGCCAGGCCTTTCCAAGGAGAGGTGTAGGAAACGCCTTCTCTCCTTTGAGATTCTGCTCAGGCTTGGGCCCCACCCAATGTCATGGTTGTGCAAAAGCAGACCCCAGGCCTCTCCCTCTTCTCTGTTCCCCAGCCCTGAGAGGGCTCCCCACCAGCATTCACCATTCTTATTTGTGCATGCTGGCTTTCTAGACTAGACGGTACCCGCCCTGTGGACAAAGATGGTTGTTCTTTTTTCTTTCTTTCTTTTATTTTTTTGAGATGGAGTCTCGCTCTGCCGCTCAGGCTGGAGTACAGTGGTGTGATCTTGGCTCAATGCAACCTCCGCTTCCTGAGTTGAAGCAATTCTTCTGCCTCAGTCTCCCAAGTAGCTGGGACTACAGGCTCATGCCACCACGTCCAGCTATTTTTTTTATTTTTATTTTTAGTAGAGATGGGATTTCACCATGTTGGCCAAGCTGTTCTCAAACTCCTGACCTCGAGTGATCCACCCACCTCCGCCTCCCAAAGTGTTAGGATTATAGGTGTGAGCCACCATGCCCGGCCTGTTACTGGTTTCATTGTGCCCAGAACTTAGCACAGAGTAGGTGCTCTAAAAAACCTTTGTGGAAAGAAATAGAGGGAGCAGGTACAGTATGAGGTAGGAGTGCGGGTGTAGGGTATGCATAAGCCACGTGGCACCCAAGACACTCTTGTAGCACCTCTGTGCCTCCCCATCGTGGCTGCTGGGGGTTGGCTGACTTGGGAAATGGTGTCAGCTGTGCTGTCCTGTCAAGACCCTAGCAGCTCAGGAGTTGTTAATGTCAGGGTGAACCTGAGGTCAAGGGTCATGCAGAGTGACCTGGTGACCTCCTCCCACGGCTCCTAGAGCAGGTTTGAACCCACCCTGGGGGGTGTGAAGAGTCCGTGGTTTTCCACCCTGTGACAATGGAGGGGGGTGGAGGGGCTCTTCCAAGATGGGTCTGAGCCCAGCGCTCTCTGACCTCTCATCCTGAGTGGTAGGAGAGCTGTGCCTGGTGTCCTTGGGAAAAGGGGAAAGAGGAAAGGGGAAACGGGAAAAGGCAGATCACACCCAAGGCCAGGCCTCTGCTCAGGAGACCCAGCCCAGCCTCTGCTCCCAGTGGCCCGAGTGGAGGAGGCCCGGTGGACAGTGGGCATGTGCCGCTGAGCCACTCCCGCTGGGCCCACCTTTGGTACCGTGGGTTTGGTGAGAGTGGGGCCCACACCACCCACAGGGAAGAGTGTGAGGGACACAGAGTCAGACAGACAGACAGACACACCGAGGGGAGAGAGAGAAGGAGGCAGATCCGGAGCCAGTTCCAAGGGCCTCTGGGAGGGAGGAGGAGACTTCAAAGCACTCCCAAACAGCTTATAAACAAGCCAGTGGGTGGGGCGGCCAGCGTGGGCTGGGGGTCGCTTTCTGGAGGGGCTGGAAGCTTGCACGGGGTGTGTGGAGGCCATAGGCCTGGAGTGGGCGGGAGGAGGGCCCAGCCTAACCTCTCTGTGACTTGGTTTCCTCTCCCGCACAAGAGAGCACCCTCCTGGGGCTGCGGTGGGGTCAGCAGCAATGTGCAGGTGAAAACGCTGTGTGGGCTCCAGGCCGATCAGATGTTATTTATTATTCTGAGCTGTGTTTTGGTGGGAGACTTGGAAGGGCTGGAGGGAGAGTCAGAGTGTTTTGGGCCCCTCTCTTCCCCGATGCTGCTTTGAGAGTTCTCCGAGCAGAATGTCCAGGAACGGGGCCCGGAAAGGAGGGGCCCATGGCTTGAGACAGGACCAGGTTGGGTGCGTGGGCTTTCTCCATGAGCACCAGCAGTGGGGGTGGGAAGGCCAAGCTTCCCCTGCCCTGTGCCCCTCTCCCGCTCTCCTCAGCACCCCCACACCTCTGCTGGACCCCTCCCCTCCTCCCACCCTCTCCCATCTCTCCCACGCCCTCTAATGGTCTCTTGGGACTGCCCAGAAATCGGCCTCCTGTCCTTGGATACTTGTCCTGGCCTAATGGGGCTGTGACAGTTTTTCTAAGTCCTGCTTAGAAATGTGTCACTGTCCATTTCCCTTTGTGCTATCCAAGGAGGCTGCGCAAACCACGTTTGTCCAAGGGCTGTGTGAAGGCCCCCGCGCAGAGCAGCTGGAACGCGCGGGCTGATGAAATTACAGGGAATTCAAAGCAGCCGGCGTCGCCCGCTGTCTGGCTTCATTACGGGGACTGGCCTCGAAGGGAAGTTTATTCCAATAATTTAGAGGATTAGGATCTGACACCCTTCATTAGCGATTTGACATAAGCAGAAAAGACAGATCCTGCAGAATGGCCGCCCAACGGGAAGGAACCAGCTCAGGCGAGGAGAAGGCAGCACCTGCCCGGCTGGGAAGGGGAAGGGTCTGGGCGTGGAAGCAAGGGTCCCATGGCTGTTTTACAGTCCTGTGAGATGGAGAGCTGTGTTCCTGAAGGGGAAAGTGGACGTGGGGGAAGGAGTGGCCTGGGTTCAGGCCTCAGTTTCCTTAGCTGTAAAGCGAGATTACCTTCAGGATCCCTTCTGTCTCTGATGCATGTGGGGGCCACCCCACCTACTGTCCCCAAGGCCCTTGTGGTTTGGCCTTGGAAAGGTACCTCTCTTTCGGGGCTCTATGTGCCTCCACCCCCTACCCCCAGGATCGAGTGACCAACTCGAAAACACTCAGACTGCAGGCTGCTCTGTGGCATTTTAGATACAAGCCATTTGCTGCCAAATGGGGGAGAAATCGCCCCCAGCCCCTGGCAGCTTCTGGCTCTCTTCCCGGCCCCTCCACAAATATAGCCCCTGATGTTTCAAAAATTTCTTGTCCAGTCTGTGAAAACCAGAGTTTGGGCTGTGCCTTCACAGCAGTTCTGACAGATGGATGGGGGAGGGGTGGTTTTAAAAGGCCCCTGCCCACACCCAGCAAGCTGGTGTCCCTGTTTCCTGTACCGTGGTGGGGTAGCTGTGCGACACGGGCAGGTTGCTTAGCCTCTCTGTGCGTCCTTTCCTCAGAGCTGAAATGGAGGTGCAGTTTGTTGTGAGGATTAAACGAGATGATGCATTCAGAGGACCCGCACGTGTGAAGAGCCCAGTGCATCTGGCAGCTGGTGCCACCAGGACTGCTCAGTGTGTGTGACCTTGGGCAAGTCGCTCTCCTTCTTCGACCACAGACCTCCTTTGGGAAGTGGGGGAGGCTAGACACGGCTGGCAGCTCAGAAAGAGCTCACCGAAGAGTGGCCACTGTGGAGAGTCCAGTGAGGGCAGCTGGACTCCGGCACAATCCTGAGACACTGTGACCGCGGAGGTTTTCTTGGTGTATCGATGGGAGGAATGTGATCCGTCCCAGCCGCCGGGGGAGCCAGAGCATATCTGGTATGTGTCTCTGGAATGATTTGGGGAAAATGAACTGAAGTTGGAACTTAAGCCGCAAACTGCCCTGGACACAGAGATAGGGAACTGTCCGTGTGCACACCCCCTACAAAGGGACGGGGCCGGGGTGGGAGTCGGCTTACAGGGCACAGCGCGGCGCAGGCCCGCCCTGGAATGGCCGTGAACTTGTTGTTTTTCCACGTCATTTGCTCTCAAATGTACTATCAAGCCGGGCGATGCTAACCCGGCGGCTGCAGGTCCCTCCTCGTAACAAGCGATTGTGTGTTCTTTAGAGGTGGCCAAAGGGGAGGAGGGGGCCCAGCCCCAAGGAGGTGGGGGAAAGGGAAACAAGCCCTCCTTCAGAGTGAGCTTGCGTGTCCTGGAGCCAGCTCCCCGCAAAGCACATGCCATTTCTGGCCCTTGAAGGGGTTAAAGGCCTCCTGGAGTCAAAAACAAGCAGGTGTCCCACCGTGCCAGATACGCTGCCTAAACTGCTTCCAGCTTCTTTTTTTTTTTTTCCCCCTTCTGCAATAAGTCTGTGATCAGCCACGGGACAGAGGCGCCAGCAGCCTGCCTGTGACAGGCATCAGGTTAGCTGGCTCCCACTCGGGTGGCGCGCCCAGGATATAAATCCGGGCGCGGGCCCCTGCTGAGGCTCCTCTCCCTGCACACTCAGGAGAGGGAGCTTCCTTCCAAAGACCTTTCTTTTATCTGAAGCCGCACAGCCCTGCAGCCTGTGCTGACTTGGTGGAGGCAGCAGCGGCAGCAGCCTGAGCAGCAGCCTGAGCAGGAAACCTGCTGGGGTGGGGAGGGCAGGTGCCTGCAGCCTCTGAGAGGAAGGTCCTGGTGGGCCCCAGATCCTGGCATCGTTTCAGGGGAGGTCTCTAGCCACCCCAGCCTGCACCATGTGGGCCCTAAGGTGTCGCCGGTTCTGGTCTCGCTGGGAGCAGGTGGCAGCGCTGCTGCTGCTACTGCTGCTGCTCGGGGTGCCCCCGCGAAGCCTGGCGCTGCCACCCATCCGCTATTCCCATGCCGGTATCTGCCCCAACGACATGAATCCCAACCTCTGGGTGGACGCACAGAGCACCTGCAGGCGGGAGTGTCAGACGGACCAGGTGAGTGGGGTTCAGAGACCAGAGATGGGCCACGTGAGCCTGTGAGTGATGGGGGTGGGACTGTGCGGGAGTGTGAGGAGGGCCAGGTGAGTCGGGTCCAAAAGCCGCAGTATGAGATGGACCAGGTGAGTGGGATCCAGAAGTGAAAGTGTGAGGCGGACCAGGTGAGTGGGGTCTAGAAGCCGCAGTGTGAGGCGGACCAGGTGAGTGGGATCCAGAAGCTGGAGTGTGAG
>NC_045449.1:43603266-43647910 GCF_002776525.5 Piliocolobus tephrosceles | reverse complement strand
TGAGTGGGATCCAGAAGCTGGAGTGTGAGGCGGACCAGGTGAGTGGGGGCCAGAAGCCAGAGATGGACCATGTGAGCCTGTGAGTGATGGGGGTGGGAGCCACAGGGTGGGGACCATGCAGTAGTGCCCTGCAGGGCCCAGGAAGGTGAAGGAACACAGGCCCCATCCACCTGGAGAGAAACAGGGCACCGTCCTGTCTATGAACACCGAAGCCTGGAAGGAGAGGTGGGAGCGATGTCCTACTTCATCAGGGACTGAAGCCTGAGGATTCCTCCTTCATGCGTGCTGAGGGCTGCTGTGGGCCAGCACCGTGCCAGGCATGTCATGTGTGTTGACATGACAGATCAGCATGGTGGGCATCAGAAGCCCACTCACAGGTGAGAGAGTGGACACAGAGTCAGGCAGGGAGGGCAGAGGTGCCACGGCCAGTGAGGGAACGGTGGGCTTGGAACCCATGTTTAACAACAAAGCTTTGGTTGCATCGGACTCTAGGCCACCTCCCCAGGAGTTTGGACGCTGAGCCCGAGAGCAGACCAGGCTGATGGCAGGCCAAGCAGGAGCAGCTCTGAATGGATGCTCTGGTGTCCCTGGGAGGAAGGAAACCACGTTTCAGCCTGTCAGCTTCCTTGGTCCTGCCTTCTGCTCTGTATCAGAGGGCAATGCCACAGGGCAGGGCCGGTTCTCTTCTGGTTCCCGAGTCATTCCCTAGGGCCATTCCTGCCCACCCCCTCTGGGGCAGCAGACTGTGGGACCTGTACCTGCTCCAGGCAGAGCTATTTCCTGCCCAGTCTGGCCAGCTCTGAGGGCAGCACGGAGTCTCCCAGGGCTCCAGGTCCAGGCTGGGGCATCTCCAGGGAACACGAGAGACAATGGTGCTCCCGTAGATGCCTGGTGTACCCACAGGAGAGCAGAGGGCTGACCTGGACAGAGTGGCCTCAACCTCACAGTGCCCAGGGACAATTCTTAGGCCTCCCAGGACAGATGCCCCCAGTGGGCAATGGTGGTGCCAAGTGAAAGGAAGATGAGAAGTCAGGAGGAGTGGTGGCTGCTCCCATCTGGCCAAGGTCACGCCATTAGTTGGCTACATTTGCAGGCACAGGCTGGCCTGATAAACCAGGTAGGGCTTGGGGATGGTGAGACTCTGGTGGATTTTGTGTGTCTTGGAGAGAAGGCACGTGTGGAGGGCTGGGGATCCAGACAGCCCTTGGGGAGATTCTGACCTCCTTACACGGAAGTGTTCTAAGGACCCCCCTCTAGGTTCCCTGTGGCCAGAAGTACGTTTCCTCTGGTGCCCAAGGACCCAGCCTTTCATGGACCTCCGGGTCCTGAATGTCTTAGGGAATGGGATGAGGCTCAGGCCAAGGAGAAGGTTCTCCTGCTCCCACTCCCTTTCCTGCCCTCCATTCCCTGCGGGGTCCCTCTCCCTTAGACCCAGCTCTGAGAGCTGCCCATCCCTGTCCCAAAGCCTCCCCTGGTGTGGCCTAGAAGACTATGCCAAATAAGGGCTGCAAAACAAAGTCCCCATTCTGAGCCGAAAGGGGCAGAACAGTAAACAAGTCAAGCAGGCAGGCTCCATGCAGCCAGGGTGGGGGGATATTTCCCCCCTCTTAGCTGATGTGGAATGTCAAAGAGGCTGAAATAAAAGTTGGAATGACAAGAGGCCAGCCCTGGTGGGGAGTAATTCACAGAGTTACTACCTGGTGGAGGATTAGGAGCATTGCCTGCCTGCCCAGTGGGTACGATGTGTTATTGTCGAAAACACCACGTGAAATCCTTGTTTGTGTCGGCTCCAGGAGCATGTTGCTAATTTCGAGGAATTAAACTAATGCTTTACGTGGCTCCACAGAAAATCAGAGGGGATTACGGCCTGCCAAGTCCTCGCTGACGGCCTTGCTGACCTTTGCCACACAAGGGGACTTTTTTTCTTGTTGTTTTCCCCATGAAAGGTCCTACATGGAGCTGACACCTGGGCCTGGCAGAGCCTGTGACTCTGAGACCCAGCGTGGGGGACCTGTCATGCCTGCCCTGACTGTTGGCTGTGGATCGGTCTGGGCCCTCTCACAGCCTCTGTTCCCCGTGTGTGTCGGTCTCCTTGACGGGAGGAGAGGTGTGGATCACCTCGGATAAAGTCCCAGGGCATTCCCCTCTCAGCCTCTGACGTGAACTCTTCTAGTCAGCAAGACATCCTCGCTCCCATGGGAAAGAGATGAAAGGCAGGCCTACTTGTTCAAGCTAGACCTCATTTGTGCTATGTGATGCAGGAGAAAAAAAAAAAACGCCATTTATCGATCCCCTCCACTGGGAGCTTGGAGCCTTGTTCTGCCACTTCCCATCTCTGTGAACCTGGGCATCGCCTCTCTGAGTCTCTGCAGTCTCATCTGTCAAATGGTTGTAGGAAAACTTCTCTTAGAGTCTTTGGCCCACCCCTTCTGACCCTGCCAGCTGTGTGACCTTGGGAAAGCTACTTAGCCTCTCTGTGCCTCAGTCATCGTCTGTAGAGTGGAGATAATGGCTATAACCTCCTCTGGCTTGTGATGAGCATAGCAAGCTCACGGATGTCGACGTTCTTACACGAGGGCCTGGCACGTAGGAGATGCTATGTATGCATTCGTCATTATTTTCAAATGTTTTGCTCCCACTAGATAGTGAGTACATGTTAGTTCACCTCCCCACAAACCATGGGGTAGGATAGGGAGCCCCTCCTTTCCTCCTCCTCCCTGTTCAGGCCACTCTCTCTGGCTCTTTCAGGAGTGTGAGGCCTATGAGAAGTGCTGCCCCAATGTGTGTGGGACCAAGAGCTGTGTGGCGGCCCGCTACATGGACGTGAAAGGGAAGAAGGGCCCAGTGGGCATGCCCAAGGAGGCCACATGTGACCACTTCATGTGTCTGCAGCAGGGCTCTGAGTGTGACATCTGGGACGGCCAGCCCGTGTGTAAGTGCAAAGACCGCTGTGAGAAGGAGCCCAGCTTTACCTGCGCCTCGGACGGTCTCACTTACTATAACCGCTGCTACATGGATGCCGAGGCCTGCTCCAAAGGCATCACCCTGGCCGTTGTAACCTGCCGCTATCACTTCACCTGGCCCAACACCAGCCCCCCACCACCTGAGACCACCATGCACCCCACCACAGCCTCCCCAGAGACCCCTGAGCTGGACATGGCGGCCCCGGCGCTGCTCAACCACCCTGTGCACCAGTCGGTCACCATGGGTGAGACGGTGAGCTTCTTCTGTGATGTGGTGGGCCGGCCCCGGCCTGAGATCACCTGGGAGAAGCAGTTGGAGGATCGGGAGAACGTGGTCATGCGGCCCAACCATGTGCGTGGCAACGTGGTGGTCACGAACATTGCCCAGCTGGTCATCTATAACGCCCAGCTGCAGGATGCTGGGATCTACACCTGCACGGCCCGGAACGCGGCCGGGGTCCTGAGGGCCGACTTCCCACTGTCGGTGGTCAGGGGACATCAGGCTGCGGCCACCTCAGAGAGCAGCCCTAATGGCACGGCTTTCCCGGCAGCCGAGTGCCTGAAGCCCCCCGACAGCGAGGACTGTGGTGAAGAGCAGACCCGCTGGCACTTCGACGCCCAGGCCAACAACTGCCTGACCTTCACCTTTGGCCACTGCCACCGCAACCTCAACCACTTCGAGACCTATGAGGCCTGCATGCTGGCCTGCATGAGTGGGCCGCTGGCCGCGTGCAGCCTGCCCGCCCTGCAGGGGCCCTGCAAAGCCTACGCGCCTCGCTGGGCTTACAACAGCCAGACGGGCCAGTGCCAGTCCTTTGTCTATGGTGGCTGCGAGGGCAATGGCAACAACTTTGAGAGCCGTGAGGCCTGCGAGGAGTCGTGCCCCTTCCCTAGGGGGAACCAGCGCTGTCGGGCCTGCAAGCCTCGGCAGAAGCTCGTTACCAGCTTCTGTCGCAGCGACTTTGTCATCCTGGGCCGAGTCTCTGAGCTGACTGAGGAGCCTGACTCCGGCCGCGCCCTGGTGACTGTGGATGAGGTCCTAAAGGACGAGAAAATGGGCCTCAAGTTCCTGGGCCGGGAGCCGTTGGAGGTCACTCTGCTCCACGTGGACTGGGCATGCCCCTGCCCTAACGTGACCGTGAGCGAGACGCCACTCATCATCATGGGGGAGGTGGACGGCGGCATGGCCATGCTGCACCCCGATAGCTTTGTGGGCGTGTCGAGTGCCCGCCGGGTCAGGAAGCTCCGCGAGGTCATGCACAAGAAGACCTGTGACGTCCTCAAGGAGTTTCTTGGCTTGCACTGAAGCCCCCCGGCCTCCCCGGCCCCCTCCCTGGCCTCCTTCCACCTATCCACCCCAATGCCTCTCAGCAGACTGG
The DNA here is from genome assembly GCF_002776525.5 of Piliocolobus tephrosceles. Taxonomy (NCBI): domain Eukaryota; kingdom Metazoa; phylum Chordata; class Mammalia; order Primates; family Cercopithecidae; genus Piliocolobus; species Piliocolobus tephrosceles. The sequence continues at coordinate 43,643,568 of NC_045449.1, read as the reverse complement.
GCGAGGTCAGATTACACAGGCTTGGGCCAGCAGGGAAACATCAACCGGCGTGTCAGAGAAAAAGCCATAGAGGGTCTCAGATCAGCGTCTATTCTTTGGGTTCAATAAGGGGTTCATATCTTTTTTAGCTCAGGTGGACAAAAGAAGTCAGTGGACACACGGAAGTTATTCCTGACCACCAACTTGCTCAGACATTCTCCTCCTCCCCTCACTGGCCCCAGACCCCTGGCTCTCCCAGCCACCCTCCCCCAGCCAGTCTCCCAGAAAGGGTTTAAGAGATGGTCGCCGTGTGCTGGCCACAGGAACAGTTGAATGGATTGGCTTGCAAAGGGGGTAGGTGGGGAGAGATAGGAGGGCCCAGGGACTAATGGGACACCTTTCCCACAGCGTCCTCGATTGCTGTGAGCAGAGGCCACTTGGGGTTAGGGGCATGGGCAGTGGCAAGCTGGAGGCAGAGTCCAGCCCAGCACATGACTTGCCCTGAGTGGAAGCTGCTGGAACGGGTGCCTTTGGGTGGTGGTCAACTGGCCGCTGAGGCCACCACGGCACCAGCAGAATACGTATTTCTTCTCCCTGGCTGCATTGGTTTGTCGATCTAGTTCAGTTGAATTCAGTGGACGTTCTCTGAATGCTTACTGGGTGCCAGGACCACAGAGAGATGTTAGTCACTGCCCAGCTCTTAGTGCCCCAACACAGATGGCCCTCGTCCCAGGGCCCCCGGACGCACCCCTCTGCTGCCCTCACAGCTGTCTGGAGTTTCTATCTGATGGATGGTGTGCTTCCATATGCCACTGGCTTCTTTGGACATAGGGCAGACAAAAGCCCCGGGATCTGTTTGGTAGCAGGAGAAATGAAGGGAGAGGAAAAAGCAGGCAGGGAAGGGGGTAGTAAAGGACTGAGAGAGGAGTGAGGTGGCTGGAGAAGGAAAAGTAACATTGCTCGATGCTTCCATCTGGTGGCGGCCTCCGGAGCCCACGGGAACCTGGAGGGAGGCTCTCTGTGAGACCTGGGCAAAGGATGTGGCAGCTCGTTGGTGATTTTTCTGTGTGTTTCCAGACTTCCTGTGTAGGCCTGGCCATCCCGCCGCTAGACAGAGGATTGGGAAGCCGCACTGTCAGCTCTGCATCTGCCCCCACGACCCTCCTCTGCCCTATTCTGTCCCTGCCCCTCCAAGCTGAAGAAGGTCCTGGTGGGGCATCCTCATTTCTTCCTCAAATATAAGGAGGAAGATACCAATTAAAAGCTCATAGTATCAATGGCCCTGCTTGTGTGTTTCATTTGGGTTATGATGGGGAAGGGAGGGAGGTGGGTAGTGTCATTTGCTTTGGTGACCTTACAAGAGGGAAGTCTGGCCAGTGGGAGCATCTTTGGGGGTTGGAGAGACGCTGGTAATATTTGAGCCCCCTTTGTAGCTCCAAGGCCCCTTAACTGATGCTCAGCTCAGCTCTGTGAGTTAAGCTGAGGTCGGAGAGGTGCGGTGACTTGCCAAGAACACAAAGGCAGGAAGGGGTGGGGCCCAGTCCAGGTGTTCTGATCTGTAACCTGCTGTCACCCCAGCGTGACAGCACAGTTGGTCAGGTCCAGACCCTGCCACCAAGGGTGTCAAGTTCAGAGGCGAGAAGGTGGAGGAGATGGGAACGGAGCAAGCAAGGACAGCTGACAGCTGTGACTCACTAGGGGGCCTCTAGGTGAGGCCTGGTCCCAGGAAGACTCTGCGTCAAAGCCCTAGGTATGCTCAGGTCACGGGGCTCAGTTCCCAGAATGGGGACAGCAGTGCCTTTGGCCCCAGGGAGGCCCACAGCGGCTCCCCAGCCCTGGAGACGTGTTCAGGAGCCCTGCAGCCATGGCACACCCCACAGCCTGTTTGTCCCCAAGAGATGCCACTCCCCTGCACACTTGCCTGTGTTTTCCTGGGCCCCAACCCAAAAGAAGAATCCAGGCCCAGCCTAGCCTGGCCCACCCCATCTCATCTGCAATAAGGGCGCGAGGAGGAGGTCGGGAGCAGGAAGAACAGAGGCAGAGGATCCAAGGTTTCTCAAGTTGACATCGGGAGAACACTGAGCACAAAACTGAGCCACCTCTCAAGCCTGTAATCCCAGCACTTCAGGAGGCCGAGACGGGTGGATCATGAGGTCAGGAGATCGAGACCGTCCTGGCTAACACGGTGAAACCCCATTTCTACTAAAAAAAAATACAAAAAACTAGCCAGGCGAGGTGGCGGGCACCTGTAGTCCCAGCTACTCGGGAGGCTGAGGCAGGAGAATGGCATAAACCCGGGAGGCGGAGCTTGCAGTGAGCTGAGATCTAGCCACTGCACTCCAGTCTGGGCGACAGAGCGAGACTCCGTCTCAAAAAAAAAAAAAAACAAAAAACAAACAAACAAAAAAAACTGAGCCACCAAAGTGGTGTGGGCAGCAGCCACGGGCCCCCACCCTGCTCAGGTGAGGTAACCAAGGAAAGTGAGGATGGTCTCACCCTGTCCTCAGAGACCCAGGGACATTCTGTGCACCTGCTTCCAGCTCGAGCTCTAGCACATTACCATGGAAGCTGTGGGGGCAAGTGTCCACATGCCAGCGCCTGTCACCTCCCTTTCACCCGCATTTGCACAGATATGGGACCTGAGCACTGCGGCTGGGCCAGGACAGCAGGGCCCCCAGTCACACGTCTGCTTCCCTGATGAAGGTGTGAGGTTCAGGAAAATCCCATCTCGGGGCTCCCTCTAACCAGACCACTGCCCACTCACAGCCCCAGACCTGGGGTGCCTGTCACACTCCAGCCCCACCTAGCAGAGCGAGAAAACTCAGCCCGTGAAGTCAGACTTGCCTAGGTCTGAATCTAGGCTCTGCTGCTTACCTGCGATCTCTCTGAGTCTCTGTTTCCTCATCTGTAGAACACAGGGTAGTAAGATCACTCTACAAGAGGCTCGGGAGCTGGGCCCTGTTAACTGGGTACAACTGGAAAGCCCAGGAAGGAGGGCCTGGCGCCGAGTGGCTGCCCCCTCCCACCCTTAGCAGCTCTCCACTCAGAACAGACCCTAGAACTGAAAGCCCTCCCCTCGCGTTTCTGGGTCTTGGGCTTTGCAGCTTCAAATGTTTTATTCTGTTGCTCACAGAGTGTATCCAATCTGAGCACCACTATAAGCTGAGGTGGGGTTCAGAAAATATGGGCACTTAGAGAATGGGTGGTTTCGAACCTATTATAACTTCTGACCTACTACCTGGCATTCATTTTCTATCCTTGAAACCAAGCCAGAGTTCTTTCTTTCTGTTATCCTAGGCCTTATACAAAGGCTGGCATCTAGCAGGAGCTCAGGAAAGGGTGGATGGAGCTCCCAGGGCCTGGTTGCCAGCCAGTCTCAGGAGGTTGCTTTGCTCAGTCAAATCGAGGAGATTTGGCCCCAGCCTAGGTCCCGGGACATAACGAAATTGAGGCCCCTTTATCTAGGCTAGACTCACCTGTCTCCTATCTGCCCGGGATACTCACTCCTCACCTTCCTGCACGCACTTGGCTCTCTCCTTCCTGCTCTGACCCTCAGTATGCCTCTTCAGAGGCCTATTCCTGAGCGGCCTGTCTCCAGATCAGTCCCCAGGGCCTCTGGGGCAGGGCAGCTTGGCTTTTTCCACCCTCCGCCTCCCCCAGCACCTCCAGCCTGCTAGGACACTCTGCTCCATTGTTTAGCCAGCTGCTCTGTAGTCTGATGTCATCCCCCGGACAGTGGGGCTGGAGACCAGGGATGGAGTGGACCCCGATTAGGGAAGGGGGAGAATAAGTCCACAGCCTCGGTGATTGCCTTAAGCCATGGGGAACTCCCTCCATCCCCTTGTCCTGTTGTAAAACAGCAGCATGCATGAGCACGTCCTATGTGCCAGGTACCAGCTCTTGCAAGGTCCATTGCAACTGGAGGAGACAGAAGGCTATTTTGTAGGTAGGAAAACTAAGACTAGAGGGGATAAGAAACTTGCCCCAAATCGGGTGAGTGGCAGATCCAAGACTTGAATCCTGCCAGTCTGACTTCAGAGTTGTTGATTTGTTTGGTTTTTTTTTTTTTTTGAGACAGAGTCTCGCTCCGTCGCCCGGGCTGGAGTGCAGTGGCCGGATCTCAGCTCACTGCAAGCTCCGCCTCCCAGGTTCCCGCCATTCTCCTGCCTCAGCCTCCCGAGTAGCTGGGACTACAGATGCCCGCCACCTCGCCCGGCTAGTTTTTTGTTTTTTTGTTTTTTTTTTTTTTTGTTTGTTTTGAGACAGAGTCTCGCTCCGTCGCCCAGGCTGGAGTGCAGTGGCCGGATCTCAGCTCACTGCAAGCTCCGCTTCCTGGGTTTACGCCATTCTCCTGCCTCAGCCTCCCGCGTAGCTGGGACTACAGGCGCCAGCCACCTCGCCCGGCTAGCTTTTTGTATTTTTTAGTAGAGACGGGGTTTCACCGTGTTAGCCAGGATGGTCTCGAACTCCTGACCTTGTGATCCTCCCGTCTCGGCCTCCCAAAGTGCTGGGATTACAGGCTTGAGCCACCACGCCCGGCCAGTTTTTTGTATTTTTTAGCAGAGACGGGGTTTCACCGTGTTAGCCAGGATGGTCTCGATCTCCTGACCTCGTGATCCGCCCGTCTCGGCTCCCAAAGTGCTGGGATTACAGGCTTGAGCCACCGCGCCTGGCCTTGTTTTGTTTTTAAGATGGAGTCTCACTCTGTCACCCAGGCTGGAGTGCAGTGACGTGAGGTCAGCTCACTGTGAACTTCGCCTCCCGGGTTCAAGCGATTCCTGTGCCTCAGCCTCCCTGAGTAGCTGGGATTACAGGCATGTGCCACCATGCCTGGCTAATTTTTGTATTTTTAGTAGAGACAGAGTTTTGCCGTGTTGGCCAGGCTAGTTTCTAACTCCTGACCTCAGGTGATCCACCTGCCTCAGCCTCCCAAAGTGCTGGGATTACAGGCATGAGCCACCACGCCCAGCCTAGAGCTCGTAATGCTCATGTTATGTTGTTTTTCCTAGCACGCAAAACACACACACACACACACACAAACACACACACCCTGCTCTGGGCTGGGCAGTTGGAGTCCCATTAGGACCCCGAATGTCTGTAAAGAGGCTGCCTCCCGTCAGCACACACATGCCACCCAGGGCTGTTTACAACCTCCCCGTGTGACAAGTATTTCCATCACATACACAAGCAGTCCTGGCCTACATTCATCAGCCTTCTGCCTACTCATCCTTCAAGACTCAGCTCCTTGGGGAAGCCTCTGCTGTCCCCGGCTGTGTGAGCACTCCTCTCTGAGTCCCTCTCCCTCTGTTTGTGCTGAGCCCGATCAGAATCACAGCCTAGGGCCTCCAGGAAGCTGTGGGCCAAGCTCTGAGAGCTCATGGAGGGGCCTGCTGGGTGAAACAGAGGGTCCTGGGAGCAGGGGCCATGCAGTGCTGCTGCACTGAACAAGCACAAGCCTAGAAGGGGCCTCTCTGGGGTCCTCCCTCTTTTTTCCAGCTCCACTTCCTGTTACCTCCTCCTCCTCCTCTTCCTCCCACCTCTCCGAGGAGTCTGAAGCTTCCCTCCTACCCTGGATAATTTGTGATTAATGCAGGCGGGAAGGGTGGCAGGGTTCCTGGGCCCTATTCTTGGCTGTGGCCTCATTCTGGAATGTGCCCTGAGGTCAGGTGACACTCCTCACTCAGGCTGTGTCAGAAGGAAGGAAGAGTAAACCTCCAGCCGACATCTCCTGAGGGAGAGAGCAGGGTGGGCAGGTGGGCGAACCCCTTACCCCTCTCCTGCCTGCCTCCTAGGCTCCCCAGGCCCTCGACCCATTTCAGGGTCACGTTGGAGTCCCTGTAGTTCCGTCCCAAATTACCCCGGGACGAACTCCACTAGGTCTCCAGCAATACTCTGGCCACCGTCAACCCCACTTGGATGAGGGAAAGCAGAACCCAGCCCAACATAGACTAGCCTCTCCCGGAGGTGGGGCCTCTTCCCAGGTGTCTGTCAGGGGCAAAGCGGGCACTTGCGTGCTTTTGGCCCTTTTCAGGTCTTGAGGACACTGCCAGAGACCCGACGGGAGGAGGTGGACCCACCCCGATAACTTGTTTTCTGTTTTGGTGTGAGGGATGCATCCAATTCTGTCCATAGTCTAAGCAAGAGCAGAGGGTGGTGACTTTATCTCCTTTCTGTGTGGGTAGCCCGGAAGTGAGGAGGGGCCTGGGGTTTTCTCAAGGACCCTGGGCAGGGGAGAAGCACAGTGCCAGCAGTGGGGTGGACATGAGGATGCTAACCCCTGCGCCAGGCACTTCACATGGAATGTCCAGTTGAATCCTCCCAACCCTCTGAAGGCACCATATTATTTTACTATTTCACCACTTGGCAGATCACACTCTAAGCTGCAACCTTCAGGAGGGCAAAGACCATGCTTTGTTCACCTGTACGCCAAACACAAACCTGACCATGTTCATTAGGTGTTTGTTGAATGAATGAATGAATGAATGAGGCAAGCCCTACAGGCTTTATGGAAGAAAAGAGACCCTCTTAGGTGCTATTTTACAGGTGCTGAACCAGAGACTCTAAATATTTAAAGAATCCAAGGCCATAGGGTCATTCAATGAAAGAGCCAAGATTCAAAGCCAAGTCTGTCTGAGTTCGGTGCCTATACTCTTATCATGATGTCACATATGTATTTTAACCATCACAGTTAAAGGTTGAGGACCCCAAATGGCAGTTCCCCCTTCTAAACACCCATAACCACCACTTCCAACTGATCCTTGACCTCTGGGAGTACCAAGGGTTTATAGAAGTTTTATAAAGCCATACTCTCCAATATTGTTAGTACTGAATTCATGTACATGAATTTAAATTAAATTAAAATACAAAATTCAGTTCCTCAGTTACACTAGTTATGTCTCAAGGCCCACATTTCATGTGGCTAGTAGCTGCCATATTGGACAACAGGCAGAGTATTTCCAACATCACAGGAAGTTCTATTGCACACCCCTGTTATAAAAGATTGACACGAAATTCTCTTTACTCCCATTGTCTCATGACCCTGGTCTCAGCCTCAGTATCCCCTCATCTTTTCTCCTGAAAGGCTTATACATTTTTTTTCTTTTTTTGTTTGAGATGGAGTTTCACTCTCTCACCCAGGCTGGAGTGCAGTGGTGCAATATCGGCTCACTGCAACCTCTACCTCCTGTGTTCAAGTGATTCTCCTGTCTCAGCCTCCCAAGTAGCTGGGATTACAGGCGCCCACCACCACGCCCGACTAATTTTCATATTTTTTAGTAGAGACGGGGTTACGCCATGTTGGCCAGGCTGGTTTCGAACTCCTGACCTCAGGTGATCCATCTGCCTCAGCCCCCCAAAGTGCTGGGATTACAGGCGTGAGCCACTGCACTCGGCCAGGCTTACACATCTTCATGCAAATAAAGTTCTTGATGGCCTCCCTCAGTACCCCAGAGTTCCCAAAGACGGACACAAATAAGCGCGCGTGCACACACACACACACACACGCAGCACCAACAATCACGACATGCAGGTGAAGACGAGTTCTCCAAACTTTTAGCTGAATATGGTAGGGGAGCTGCTGATAGGAGGGAGACAGTGGGAATGAGAGGCTAAGTCCTCCCATGGCACAGCACAGTGCCCATGACGGCTGCTGCCTCCTAGGAATCAGTCTGCCACCAGGCCAGTTATTCAGCAGCTCTTCAGAGACACCTATGCTGCAGCTGTCATCTTGTTTCTTGCATGGAAGTGCTGACTAAAAGTCTAATAATTATTTTGTTAGTGGTCATTGCTGCTATAAGTGAGCTGCATAAGCATTTAAAAAGAGGGCCCGGGGGCTCTGTTCCACAGGATGGGGGTGGTTAAAGATGTCAAGAACAAGGCCTACTTTAAGAGATGCACGGGAAATTTAGAAGATGACAAGAGGGTAAAACTGATTGCTACCCTTGGAAACACTTGGTGATATAGGATAAAAGCAAGTACAACATGCCCAAATACAGGAAAAGTCATGTAACTAGTAGAGATATCATTTGTCAGATTACTTATGCTCATATAGAAGGGGATATGATAGTCTATACCGCTTACGCACGCACATGAACTGCCAAAATGCAGTGTGAAGGTTGGCCTGACAGATGACGCTGCAGCCTGTTGTACCAGCCAGTGCTGGCCCGCAGGCTTCTCAATAGGTTTGGCATGGACAAGATCTATGATGGCCAAGTGAAGGTGACCAGAGATGAATTATAATGTGGAAAGCATTGATAGTCAGCCTGGTGCCTTCACCTGCTATTTGCATGCAGGCTTTGCCAGAACTACCATTGGCAATAAAGTTTTTGGGGCCCTGAAGGGAGCTGTGGATGGAGGCTTGTCTATCCCTCACAGTACCAAATGATTCCCTGTTTATGATTCTGAAAGCAAGGAATTGAAGGCAGAAGTGCATCAGAAGTACATCATGGGTCAGAATGTTGCAGATCGGATGCATTACCTATTGGAAGAAGACAAAGATGCTTACAAGAAACAGTTCTCTCAACACATAAAGAACAGCATAACTCCAGACATGGTGGAGGACATGTGTAAGGAAGCTCATGCTGCTATACAAGAGAATCTAGCTGTGTTAGTCTGTTCTTGCACTGCTATAAAGAAAAGCCTGAGACTGGATAATTTATGAAGAAAAGAGGTTTAATTGGCAGGCTATGCAGGAAACATAGTGGCTTCTGCTTCTGGGGAGGCCTCAGGAAACGTACAATCACGGCAGAAGGCAAAGGGGAAGCAGGCACGTCTTACATGGCCAGAGCAAGAGGAAGAGAGAGAGGGGGGAAGTGCCACATACTTTTGAACCACCAGAGCTCCTAATAACTTACTCACTATCATGAGAACAGCACCGAGGGATGGTGCTAAACCATTCATGAGAAACCACCCCCAGGATCCAATCATCTCCCACCAGGTCTCGCCTCCAACACTGGGGATTAAAATTTCACATACGATTTGGTGGGGACACAGATGCAAACCATATCACCAGTCTATGAGAAGAAGCCCGAGAACGAAGCTAAAAAGAAGAGATAGAACCGTCCCCAAATGTCCCCTGCCCAGAAGAAAGATTGGGTAGCTCAAAAGAAGGCAAGCTTGTTTTCTCTGAGCCCGCTCTCACAAGAGTAAAGGAGCAGGCTGTTGAGGACTAAACCAAACAACAATTTTCTTTCTGTTTTTTTTGTTTCGTTTTTGTTTTTTTTTTTGTTTTTTTTTTTTTTAGATAGGGTCTTGCTCTGTTACTCGGGCTGGAGCTCAGTGGTGCGATCTTGGCTCAGGGCAACCTCCACCTCCCAGGTTCAAGCAATTCTCCTGCCCCAGCCTCCCCAGTAGCTGGGATTAAAGGCACACCCCACCACACCAGGCTAATTTTTGTATTTTTAGTAGAGACGGGGTTTCGCCATGTTGGCTAGGCTAGTCTCAAACGCCTGGCCTCAGTTGATCCGCCTGCCTTAGCCTACCCAAGTACTGAAATTACAGGCGTGAGACACCACTCCCGACCCCAGACAATTTTCTATGAGGATTTTTCAGATAAAGACAATCAACATATTAAGCAATAAATAAGTAAATAAATTAATTAACAAATTAATAAGGGACCAGATGTTTTAGGCCTCAAGGTCCCCAAATCTCCTTGCTCTCCAGGGTGGGTGGCAGTGAGAAAAGATCACAGTCATGGCAGAGCATGGGCTCAAATACTGGCTTTGTGACTTTGAGTAGTTAACTTCTCTGTGCCTTAGTATTATCATCTATACCACAGAATAATAATGGTAGCCATAGTGCCTCTCCAGGGTAGCTGGTCCTGGGCCTCACTGCTTCAGCTTGTTGGCGATAATTGCTGTTGCACGTCCCTGCCCATGATTGGAGCAAGAACCAGGAGGGGAGAACAGACCCCTCTCCCAGAGCAAAGCCAGAACAGATTCAGTCTCCTTTGCTGACAAGGAAAGAGTCCAGGAGAAGGGTAGCTGGAGAAGAGAGGGGGAGAGGAGGAGGGAGGGAACAAGAAGAAAAAGGAGAAGAGGGACAGGAAGACGCATACACACATACGCACACACTTGGGGTTGTGCAGTTGGAGGCCCAGGAAGCAGAGATAAAGTGTAGTAATTTGTTTAGAGATGGGGAACCTCTGAGACCTCCATGGAGACCCTAAGAACATTCTGAATCCTTCATTCCCAGCTCCAATACCTCGGGGTACAGAACGAAGCTCTCATTGATCCTTTATTTCAAGTGCCACTCTCCATCTCAATGTACCACAAGGGGCAACAGAATAAAAGGGGAAACAGCCTTAGAACCCTGGTATGATCAGTAACAGACTCAAAGCAATCTTCACAATCATTACAACCAGCAGTTTTACCCTGTGACCCTAAAAGCGCTGAAGCTGGTGTTTATGGATGACTAGAACACAGCTTTAGTGAGACTCATACAGATGGTAACCCACCCCTGTCCCAGGCCTCACAGAAGGTGGGCACCCTTTACCAATTAGATGTCCTTTTGGCAGGGGTTAATAATTTCTGTTACTAAGAGCTTACAGCACTTAATATGTGTTCAACATGCATTATCTCATTAAATATTTACAACCCTGTCATGTGTATGTATTTTCACCTCCATTTAATAGTCTGTCCATTTCAGAGATAATGAAACCGAGGCTCAGGGAGATTGAAAAATTTTCCCAAAGTCCCTGGCTAAGCAGGGAACCAAACCTAGGTGTGTCTACAGGACTCCAAAGGCCACATACTCAACCGCATTTGTGATATTTTCCACCACAGATTCAAGAACAGTCAAGTCTGGTTTCGTCTCATTTTTGTGTCCTTCCTTCTCCTTGCTAATATACCAACAAATTTTACTACCTAGGATTCTCATGAAAAGGCACGTTTATGGCCAGTTGACCTCCCCTAAATAGGCTGAGCGCTCGTCCTTGAGGCTAAGCCATGGCAGGAGAAGGGGAGGATTTGAGCCCTCTCTCACCAGAGTAAAGAGAGTTCAGGTTATTCAATGTAGGGAAGAGGATATGCTGAATGCTTTATTTATCTTACCTACTCATCACACCAACCCTAACAAGTAGAATTTGGAACCCTTTTACAGATAGGAAATCTGAGGTGGAATCGTTTTAACAGTGCACTGCTATTTAAGGTTGAGTTTGGGATTTGATTCAAAGTCTGACCCCAGGCCAGGCATGGTGGCTCACGCCTGTAATGCCAGCACTTTGGGAGGCCAAGGCAGCGGATCACCTGAGGCCTGGAGTTCGAGACCAGCCTGGCTAACATGGTGAAACCCCGTCTCTACTAAAAATACAAAAATATCAGCCAGGTGTGGTGGCGGGCGCCTGTAATCCCAGCTACTCAGGAGGCTGAGGTAGGAGAATCCCTTGAACCTGGGAAGTGGAGGTTGCAGTGAGCCGATATTGCGCCACTCCACTCCAGCCCGGGTAACAGAGAAGGCCCTTTCCAAAAAAAAAAAAAAAAAAACTCTGACCCCAAAGCCCATGTTCTTTCTCATAGAGGATCACTAGGAGTAATGTTATTTGGAGGCTGAATGAAGCGCCCTACACCACTCTAGAGCATTCTTACATCTGCAGGGAAAATAGTGGAAACATGTGTCCCTGCTGTCAAGTGGGTGCGAGACAAGGGTCAGACGCTGGTGTCTTCTGTGCCAAAGCAGGATCCACGCTCTGTACAGAGTAGTGATGCTCCCTGAACAGTCCCAGGTCACATGAAGGAGCTTGGCCAGCTTGTGGTGGTATTTTCAGTGGATGACAGAGTGTTCAGCCACAGAGAACTTAGGGAAGCCTGGGGAAGGGCATTGCCCGGGGAAGCGACCCAGGCGAAAAGTTATTTGGGAATGTTAATTTCTGGCTGAAATTTATACAAAGCTTTCCCTTCAAAGCCTCATTCTTTGCTTTATGTTCAAACCGGAAGATATTACAGGCGCCCAAAAAGCCAAACTGGAAAAGGAAACTACTGAGCTCCACAGACTTGTTACCTCGGCCAGGGGTAGGGTGTGGCGATGGGAGTGGCAACTGGGAGTGAGCTGGGGGTGTCTGAGTTTGTGCAATGAACACACACTTTCCACCACCACCAACTTCTGGAAGGGTGGTACCTGCTGTGAGCCCTGACATCACAAAACCAAAAGAGGCTTTGTCACTAAAGGTAGGAAAACAAATGAGATGACCCCTAGAGGGAGCTTCTAGCCTGAGGAGGTTTCTAGATTAAGCATGAAACTGAAACTGTCTTGAAAGCAAGGAATTTGACATCCCTCTGACACAGCCTGACGCCCCTCTCACTCCCACCTCTTCCTTCCTTGGACTTCTTACCGGTCCTCCCCATCTCACTCCTGGGTTTGATGAATAAAGAAGTTTTAAACTATTTCTCTTTCATAATGTTTCTGTACAAAGCTTGAAACAGTGAAAAAATAAGTTAAAATGTTCAAATTCAAAGCAGCTTCTCCCAGGGGAGATGGGCTGGCAGCAGAGCTTCTATTTCTGATTTCCTCTGCCTTTTTCCCCAAGGGTTAGCAGCACACATTCTTCCTACTGTGGATACATCTGATGAAGAACACACACACACACACACACACACACACACACACACACCAGGACCAAGGTTTTCCTCTCAACTCCATGTTCTTCTACTGGAGCTGGGAATTTGAGGGAGCCCAGGCTTCTCCAGGTGCTTCCAGTGGACACTGTACCCATTCTTTATAGCTTGATATTTCCTCCCAGATCTAGAATCTCTTAGATAGGCACAGTCTCTCCCTTTTTTTTTGTTCATATCCCTACATATTCCTGTGTATTATGATTATCTGGGCGTGTGTGTTGCTCTTCGCTAGAGTGTAAGCTCCTTTAGAGGTTCTGAAGGAGTACATATATCACTACCAGTTCCTAACGCAGGAGATGCTTAATAAATGTGTTGAGTGGATGAATACAGGAGCTGTTTCTAATCATATCTCACCTTGTTTGAGAAAGAATTTAGGGACAAGAATGGAATCTGACCCCAGGGCAGCCACTTGAGTCAACATCACCCTTTTGCTATCACAAGTACTAGTAAAGCTCAGGACCCAAGACTTCAGTATGTGAAGTGTGTATAGCTGCTTCTCAACAAATCTAATCATCCAGAAAGCAGTAGTGATGTAAGTAAGTAAAGCTAGCACATAGCTCTTAAACTCATATCTTATTCCATTGTGTTTTTGTAACCGATTTCCCTTTCCTAATTGTGCCTGGCAAAGGCTGATAGTAAAATAAGTTTGGGATTGCTGAGCGAACAATCACAAGTGAGGTTTGCAGGAGAGGGGGACCAGGCACAAAGTGCAGCTTAGGTGACTTCTGAACAACCAAGCGTGGCTCTTTTTAGAAAATCGACCTGTCGAGGTCAACCAAAGGAGCGGGATAGTGTAATGGTTAAGGACCATGGACTTTGGAAACAGAATCCCACAGTTCAAATCCTAGCTCCACTGGCTGTGACTGTTGCAAGCTCTCTGCCTCCACTGACATATCTGTAAATGGGAGAAACAGTACAACCTTCAGAGGGTTGTTATGAAGTTGAACTAAATTTAAATGGGGCAGTATCTAGCACATAGTAGATGCATATAAGGGTTGCCATTATTATTACTGAGTTTTTGGGGCTGGTCATTCCCTCTGGATTCCGTCAGACTTTGTGATAGTATAAAAATCATCCTTCAAATGGGCAGTGCTTTACATAGGAGCAGCTCCCCATCCTCCTTGAAAATCTGGAAAAAAGCATACATACAATCTTCAGGAAACTGTGGTGTCAGAACTTCTGCAAAGCCTCCTTCCAGGGAAACTGATCTCCAGGGCAAGTTGTCAGGCAGTGTATGCAGAAGCTCTCTTCTTTACTATCCTTTCCACCTTTCCCAGGCCCTGGAAGCAAAAGCAGATAGAGGACATACACCCTGGTCCCTTGCCCACTGCCAGACCCTTCTCCTTTGGCAGATGCTCCTAAGGAGATAAGCTCTCACTTCCATCTCTCTCTTTCTTTTACACAGAACACAAAAAGTTCAAAGAACTTCAGTGGTTCAGAAAAAAACAAGAATCTTCTTTCTAAGTCACCAAAAAAAGTTTCCTTCCTTTCTTCCAGACTTTTTCAAGATTCGCAAAGCAGAATTTCCCCAAGTAAAATCCTTTATAGCTGTGTGAAAACTCGTTGTTCTCAAAATCTTTAAAGAGCCTCTGGTGACACCTTAGTTTCTAGAAAGATCGACTGCAAAGATTGCAGCTATCTTAAGCCTTGTATTAAAATGGTTTAAGAGATTCCCATCATGTTTTCTGGAAATAAAAAGAAATTAGAATAAAGTAAGTCACCAGGGCTCCACAAAACTTTAGAATGGCAGGTAGTTTGCAAAACTAGAGAGTTTTTTTTGGAAAAAGAGCTTTGAGGGCAGTAGGCAAATCTGGATAATCAGAGTGAAGAAAGAACAGGCATTCTCATTACACAACAAAACAAAATTCAACCTTCATCCTTACTAAAAATGCATTGATGGGGCTGGGCACAGTGGTTCACGCCTGTAATCCCAGCACTTTGGGAGGCCAAGGCGGTAGGATCACAAGGTCAGGAGTTTGAGACCAGCCTGACCAATACGGTGAAACCCCATCTCTACTAAAAATACAAAAATTGGCAGGGCGTGGCGACACATGCCTGTAGTCTCAGCTACTCAGGAGGATGAGGCAGGAGAATCGCTGGAACCCAGGAGGCGGAGGTTGCAGTGAACTAAGATTGTGCCACTCTAGCCTGGGTGACAGAGCGAGACTCCGTCCCCCCACCAAAAAAAAAAAAAAAAGAAAAAAGAAAGAAAAAGAAAAAATAAATGCATTGATGGCTAGTGGAGGGGTGGCAAGGGAAAGCCATCTGAAAGGAATACATACACTTAGTGCAAAACAGAAAAAGATGTTCCTATGCCTAGGAACTACTGAACCTGTGTCACAAGGTATATGGACCCTGTACTAAAATGTACAATATTTGCAGGGCGTGATGATTCCATTTCTTTTTTCTTTCTTTTTTTGAGATGGAGTCTTGCTGTATTGCCCAGGCTGGCATGCAGTGTTGCGATCTCAGCTCACTGCAACCTCTGCCTCCTGGGTTCAAGCGATTCTCCTGCCTCAGCCTTCCCAGTAGCTGGGATTACAGGCGCATGCCACCATGCCTGGCTAATTTTTGTATTTTTAGTAGAGATTAGAGATGGGGTTTCACCATGTTGATCAGGCTGGTCTTAAACTCCTGACCTCATGATCCGCCTGCCTCGGCCTCCCAAAGTGCTGGGATTACAGGCGTGAGCCACCACACCAGGCCAATAATTCCATTTCTTAAACCATACTGTTATGATACTGATAGTATTCCTTTCTATCAGTATCCAGAAGTCATCCACGTATACTCACCATTTGCTAGAAAACAAGCTAGACTGATGCCATGTCCATTCTTGACACTCTTTCTTTCTGGCCTAAAGGAAGCACGAAATTGTTTTAAGTCAGCCTTCCCACTCCAAAAGGGTGTGCACCATAATTTTCCAGCTTTCTCACTAGCACTAAGAAAGACGAAAAAAAGACCTCAAGAGCTGTAGAAGGGCATGTGGAGAATCAGCGTTTAAAAATAGCTGCAACCTGATGGCTGGGAAGGAAGTTTATGTTTAACATTCAGTGCAAAAAAATAAAATGAAATAAAATCAATGTCTAGCTCATTTTGTCAATGTGGTTTTTCCACAATTATTTTTTGAAACACTTGAAGAGTGTATAGGCAGAAGGGATGCGACCTACGGTATATGCCAAGGTTTGTCTAAAAATATTTTACACCTGTTCTCTGTACTGCACACTGGTCATATTTTATCAGTGAAGTAAGTACTCATCATGCCAGACGGAATGTGTTTTTCCTTCCAAGTCCTCTATGTTTTTCCCTTTGGTAAAGCAAACCTCCTCTTCTTTTCTACCTGCACTAAAATAAAGCTAGCACCATTATCCATATGATGTATCCACCACCAAGTTACATTTTAACTACTATTCCTCAGGCAATATTGTTTAAATAAGAACAACTATGTCAATATTTTTCACAACAGCATGGACATTTTAACTTAGCAAACTCTTATGGCTGCTCCCAAACGGAAATGTCAACTAGTATACTGGGTTGCCAATTGTATGAAATAATCAACTTGCCAATTGTATGAAAAAGAATGCACTGGTTTCTTTCAGTGCCTCAAAACTAGAAATACAAACTCCATGACATTTATTTTTATGAAAATAATTATACATATTTTATGAAACACAAGCTTTTAGAATATGACTGTAGAATTTCAATTTTCTGTTGACTCAAATAACTGACAGCAAAATGTGCATATAGGAAGGCAGTTATGATCTTCACTTACTTTCCTGATTTCAAAGGGCAGCAAACATGGCTAGAATTCTGGACTTGATGGCTTCTAAATACTGTGAGCCCCTATGGACACATGTTCTGTTAGTTCACTGACAACTCTTAATAGCAAATGATTAGTTCTCATAGCTCCTCAAGGAAGCATATTGGCATCACTGTACTCATTTTGCAGATGAATAAACTGAGCCATCTGAATCAAATGACTTAATACAATTAAGCAAGGAATTTAGACCCATAGTTTCAGTTAGCCACTAGACAGGGACTGCCTGTTGATTAAATGCTTTCGTCTGAGGCTTGCCTAGTTGTGAGATAATCTCAAAGTTCTCACTAACAGACCACATATACAAACCAAGTCCTCTAAGATATAAAATCTTGAAACTCAAATACTGAGAAATGGTTAATATAGGTTTTACTATTAATACTTACAAGTCAAATTCCATTAATAAGACTTTCAGCCCAATCTAAACCACCTAAAGCTCACCTAAGGGGTCAGCAATATTTGCTCCAATCAAATGCCAACTAACCCAACAATGTAAATAGTATTTAGTATAAACAGGATTTAATCCACATAGAAACTACAGAAATTCTCCTGAGCCATTTTTAAAATGGGCTTTTCTCTTTACTGTGCAAACATGTTCAAAACTAATAGCAACAATCAAAGGTATGTAAGCTTGTCCACAACAGCTCATGCTTCTAAAATGTGACTTTTTATTTTAAACCAAATTGTATTTTTTTTTTCAAGAAAGGCTTTCAGAATGAGTTTGAAATGAGAAGTCAATTTGTTTCTTTAATATTTTAAAACAGGCTGGTCACGATGGCTCACGCCTGTAATTCCAGAACTTTGGGAGGCCAAGGTGGGTGGATCACTTGAGCCTGGGAGAGTTCAAAATCAGCCTGGGCAACATGGTAAGACCCCAAATCTACTTTAAAAACTATAATTTTTAAAAAAAGTTTTGAATGTTTTGAAATAAAAGTAAAAAGACCATGAATCACAATATTTATATGTACAGAAATCCTTAAGGTAGCTTTTCAAAGTAATTTAAAAACAAATCATAAGTACTAGAAACACATTGTTCGAAGGTAGGTCACTTGGCCTTGCTTTAGAGTGTTTATCAATAAGCACAGACAAGGAATGGTTGTGAAAATAGCCACAGGAGGTTAACGGTTACAACTTTACTTGTAACCGGCCACTAAATCTACAGTCAGGGAATCATCCAGTGGTTCTGAAAAGAGATGTAATTTATATGACTGAATTATGAAAACCAACAAAACTAGAGCATTGCTGGGTGCAGTGACTCACGCCTGTAATCCCAGCACTTTGGGAGGCCGAGGCAGGCGGATCACCTGAGGTCAGTAGTTTGAGACTAGCCTGGCCAACATAGTGAAACCCGGTACTCAGGAGGCTGAGACAGGAGAATCACTTGAACCTGGAAGGTGGAGGTTGCAATGAGCCAAGCAAGATTGCGCCACTGCACTCCAGCCTGGGCAACAGAGCAAGACTCCATCTCAAAAAAAAAAAAAGAAAAGAAAAGAAAAAAAAACTAAAGCATTGATATAACAATGATTTCTAAAAACATTTCCCTATTACCTATGAGTTCAGTTTATAACCAATGGAAATATAAAGTCTCACTCAAAACTTCATCATGGCATATTCTGAGCATGGTTAACAGCCTTTCACTAGACCCTTCTCATTAACACTTTTGTAAAGATTCTGCAAATTACATAGCTAATACATCAAAAATGGTGCTATTACCCTGACTTCAAATCAGAATAACAACTAATCTGAGGGAACAAAGCATAGTGCTTAAGAGCATGAACTCTGGAACCCACTACCTGAGTGTGAATGACCAAGTCTGCCATGTATTGGCCATGCAATCTTGGGTCAGTGAAGCTTTCTGTGCCTCAGTCCCGCCCCTCTGCTCCCAACCCAGTCTATAAACTGGGTTAGAACTACACTTGACACATAGTAAGTGCTATATGTTTATTTCCTGATTTAAAAGATTAAAAAAAAATGGCTCCAACTACGTTTACATAAGCCACTCAAAATTGGCTTCAAACTGGGCATGCAATTGGAAAATGTGCTAATTTTCCAATTGTATGCCCACAGATAATTGATCCTAAATCCTTTAAACAGCAAGATGTAATCTTCCTAATATACCACAAAAACTAAAGCACTCTGATCTCAAATGACCTCCTGGGCCAAACTGATTACGCATCAACTGATTGATATACTTAACAACGCAATGGGTTTTATTCAGCAGTGATCATTTTACATACTTGTCTTCTGTTTTCCTTGTATCTGTTCTTGCACTAGAGTTGTTACCCAGCGTCTGACAAAAACATGCATTTCCAGTCAAGCAAGGGTACATATCTGATGTTCCATGCCTATGCTATTTTCTGTTTGTGTAGGGAAAGGATGTAAAGGAAGGTTACCAACTGGCATTTTACTTCATTAGCTTAAGTATGTCCAATAAGACATACTTTGTTTCTTTCTGTGTTACAGTGACTTATTTTAAAATAATCAAAGTCCTGAAGATTTGTTAAGTCTCTCAATTAAAATGCCAGTACCTAAGACATGTATATGGGAATGGGATTTACACCCAATTGGAAAAACATTATTTTATTTTTTTGAGACTGAGTTTGGCTGTTGCCACCCAGGTTGGAAGGTAATGGTGCAATCTTGGCTCACTGCAACCTCTGCCTCTAGGTTCATGCAATTCTCCTGCCTCACCCTCCCAGCCTGTAGCCGGGACTTCGGGCGCATGCCATCACACTGGCTAATTTTGTGTTTTTAGTAGAGATGGGTTTCACCATGTTGGCCGGGCTGGTCTCAAACTCCTGACCTCAAGTGATCCACCTGCCTCGGCCTCCTGAAGTGCTGGGATTACAGGTATGAGCCACAGCACCTGCCTTGGAAAAACATTTTAAAGTCAGAGTACCTTTAGTTTCACCTTCAAAAGCTAAGTTAATCACAGTATATATTATCTTTAAGGAGGCATTTTGAAGAAGGCCTATATTTACATTTGCCATCTATTATAGGCAAAAAGGAGATTTCACAATGTACCTGATTTCAGAAAAGACAAGGCAGGGCAGAAAAGGAATACACTAAACTTAGAAAGCCATTTTTTTGGTATAATATTCCTTACTCATCCATGAGCTATGAAATCTGTAAGGCAACATTTTGGACACTGAGGGTATTCAGAGGCTGCTACAGTATCTGTAGTTATAGGAGTCAAAAAAATGGGAAAGGCCTATGAAAATAATGAATTCATCAAATTGTCAACCGAAACAGTCTCCATACAGAGAGTCAAAAGCATGATAGCACCATGGGGAGAAAATGACTTGGAACTAAGATGTAAGCTTTTCTCAGATGTGCTAGACAAAAGCACCTTTTTAAAAATTCCCATTCCTAATGAACAAAAACAGCACGAAAACAGGGCCCTTGTTCATTTTTTAAAAAATTATGAAGTCCTCGCTGGATGCATTGGCTCACGCCTGTAATCCCAGCACTTTGGGAGGCTGAGGCGGGGGATCACTTGAGGTCGGGAGTTCGAGACCAGCCTGGTCAACATGGTGAAACCCTGTCTCTACTAAAAATACAAAAATTAGCCGGCGTGGTGGCACGCACCTGTAGTCTCAGCTACTCGGGAGGCTGAGGCAGGAGAATCACTTGAACCCAGGATGCAGAGGTTGCAGTGAGCCGAGATGGTGCCACTGCACTCCAGCCTGGGTGACACAGCAAGACTCCATCTCAAATAAAAAAAAAAATTATATTGTTTATGTACTGTCCAGCTGCCTTATGATTTTCAGAAAAAGCACACCATACTTGAGCCTTTCTTCATTTATAAGTAGAGTTTTCTCCCAGGTCTGTAACTTTATCATCAAAGTCTGTAGCAGAAACTAGTGCTTAAAGCCATCACCCTGATTGTTCTTACAGCTATTCAAACTTCGTGATCACAAAAGCATGTAAGTGGTGTTGGCAGACCAGATCTCTGCTGCTTACACCCAGTATTCCAATACTTCTTCATAGCCTCATTCTGTCCACTAAAGAACAAAAGCCTCACCATGGAGCTGACGAACAGCTTAGCTCTGTTATTTCCAGTGCTTGTTTCCTTAAAACCTTTTATTGCTCTACACTGCATGGGTAAATGACAAAAGGCTTTTGTAGACTGGTGTCCAGAAAGCTCATGAGACCAAATTTATTTCACTGGTAACCCAGGCAGTGCTGGTTTATTACTATAAAAGTACATTTAGTTTTTTAAGACAGCTTTCTCACCAATACTGTGTCAACACTGTATCAATGGACATTTTTAACTTTTCTCACCAATACTATGTCAATACTATATCAATTGACATTTAGTGAAATGACTCATTTAACTTTAGTGGTCTTCCAACTCTTCAGTTTTAAAAAACTCCATCCACACCAAGTCACTCCAATTTGATACAAGGTCAATCTCTCTAAATCCTTCAAACCAGCAGGGTGGATACCCACTCACAAAAAATTAAATACATAAGCGTTTTTGCTGGGAAAATGAAAATCCTAACATCTAACAATCTGTCCAACTGTGAAGAGATTTTGACCTTAAGTTCTCTAGCTACGTGCAATGGCTAAACTTTAAAGATTAGTAAACTGATGTAAATTTTTCTTTTTAAAGTTCAGTCAGCTGCTTTGTCTGAGCAAAAACAGAAAACTGATCCAATGCTCTCTCCATATAAATTTCAAACAAATCATCTCAGATTACACGAAGAAATTTCATCTTATCACCTGACTCCCCCATGTCAGCATGACATTTTGAAACTTGCTGTATAGCTAACCTTACCATACCATCTCTATCATGGGGTAGACAAATGTGGACTGAAGAGGGCTGTTAAAAAAAAATAAAGTCGTCCCAAGCACTGGTCAGGCTATAGTTTTGACAGCATTTTTTATGTGGCAAACTATGATCTGGTGCATTAGTAGAGCAACTGCTTTCCATTATTCCTTCCTGACTCAATGAGTCAGGCCTTTTTCCATTATTAGCATTTACAACATAGTAACTCCAGAGGTCGATCTTTAGAAAACACTTAAAAACAAAGACCACGATAGGCGTTTTTAATTTTAAAGAATTTTAATACAAACTTAATATAAACTATTTCAGTCCCTCTTAACATGTAAGACACTGACTCAAAATACTTTTTTATACCTTTTTTTCAAGTATTGCACAATATAGGTACAAAATTAATATTTACGATTACATTTTTCTTCCATAATATATAGCAAAAATCTTTAAACTTTTAACAGAAAATACATTTTTTTGAAAAAGCAAATATTCGTACATTTTAATTCCACCACTAAAGGAATATCCTGTACACAATTTTTAGAATAGTTGATGTCTTTAAGATGGATATTGTACAATTTCAGTAAAAAAAATACAACATGAAGCTGCTGCTGTCACAGATCACTGTAGTAAAAAGATATAAATGCAATACCATGTCGTAGAAACAATATATATATATCCTCTGATATTTTACAAACTTTGTACTAAATTAAATTATACAATTAGAAAAGACCAATAAACCCACTTATTAGTGCCAATTTTTATAAAAAAAAAATCAGCCATGTCCTTGCTATATCTTAAATACTGTAAGAGGCCATATCTGAGAGTATACTTTAAAATATACCATCAGTATAAAATAACTTTGTGCTTGGTTGGCAAATGAAAAATGATGCATGTTTTATTATTTTTTTTTAACCAAGCTTGAATGTATCCTTACTATAAGCTTAAAAAAAAAAATTCTCAAGGAGGTAAAAAAAAAAAAAAAAACAAAATCCCCCTTGGGCCCGTGCATTTTAACTTGTACGATACATTTTCTTTTTTTTTTTTTTAGTTAGCCATAACAGGCTGGAATTGCTGGTTAGAATACTGCATGTTATTTAAGCTAAAATTCAAGCCATCTACAAAAGACTTCTCATTGAGGCCTCCATAGGCCGCAAACACATCAAAGGCATTACTGTACTGGAGAGGACTGAGGTTAAGGGGGCTGTCACCTGGGAACATTCCATTGGTACTACTACCTTGACCCTGCATATTAGGAAAAATAAATTCCTTGGCATTAGGAGAAAGAGCAGAGGTTTTCTGCTGTTGTTGTTGCTGTGGTGGTGGTGGTGGCGGCGGCGGCTGGGCTGGCTGCTGCTGTTGCTGTGGCTGCTGCTGGCTACCCAAGCCAAGCCCATACAGAGAGTGCATTGAGGAAGAGATGGCTTTCTGCTTCAAGAGGTCATTCACATTCAAGCCGAGGTTGATAGGAGAAGTACGTGCAACCTTGTTGCTACGGCCGCTATTCTTCATTTTGGTAGAGCCGAACTTGGTGGCAGCAAAAGTGGCAGTGGTAAAGGTTAAAGGCTGAGTGGATCGGGGCATGAAGGTAGGGCTTACAGCAGCAGAGTGACCAAAAGGAGGCGATGGAGAGCTGGACACTGATGAGGCTGGGTCACTTATGGGCATAAAAACCTGGGCCTCTGGGTTAAAGCTGTTTTTGATCTCCTTATCCAACTCACATCCATTTTCATTATTATCATCCACGTAAAGCACCTTCACTGGTCCCTTTTCACCAATTTGGTAAGAAACCTCAAATGGGTCGATCCAAACACTAAGATCCTGTGGCAGATTGCCACGAACATCATCAATGTCCAAACCACTCTCTTTGGATGCTTGTTCAATCACTGGGTCCACTTTCTCCCCTATGTGTATACATCTAAACCCCGATCCTTTGTATGGCTTTTCAGGATACCAGTGCCCTTCATATTTCTTCTTAAGAAGTCTTTCAAGTTCTTCACCAAAAATGTTGACACGTCTCCTGGGAAGCTTATTGTACAAATATGAAATAATAAAATTTAGTGCTACTTGGATTTCAAGCTGCATAGCTGCTATGCCACAAAATTAGGTTTCAACTCCCCCACCAAGAAAAAAAAAATATTCAGTTTGTGGCAGAGAAACAAATTTTCATTCAAAGTGCTGGTATTAGTAGATTATCCTTCACCTTGAGTGATCTTGTTCCTTAAAACAAAACAAAAGCAAACATATCCAAATAAGATAAAGGTAATATAAGTCCCATGACCTTTCCCCCCACAAAGTAATTTCACCTTAAAAAATGTCTAATATCTAGTGTTAGTTTGCTAAGGATAAAAAGAAGAAGAAAATGTCTACTAGGACAGAAAGCCTGAAAACTGTAAATAGTACAAAATATAAAATAGAAAATTGTTGATTAAAGTTTAAAATCACACAGGAAAATGTAGATTTACAGATGAAATAATGTTTTTAAAAACCTGTTTCTGAACAGAGTTCTAAGAAGAAGTATCTCTAGAACATGTATTCTTCTCCCCTCAATTCTCACAAGAATATTTATTGTAGTCAGCATCCTCCCCCCACCCCCATATATACAGATGCCACTTTTAGGTAGTAATTTTTATTGTTATTCACCAACTTAGAAGCGAATCCACGTTTTAGTTTACTTTGGACATATACTATTTAAATCTGCTCTGTCATTGACATTTAAAAATCTGGTAAGTTAGGAAAATCATTTTAATTTCCATAGTACATGATGCTAAAATTAAAGACACTGAGTACTAAATGAATTTCATCCCAGTGAATAATTATGAACCAAATTATTCTATATAGTTTCAGCCTTAAGTATATAAAGAGCATACAACACAACAAAATCCAGCTTCTCTGGGTCTTTTGTTTTCAACGTGTATTTTTCTAAATCTGAAAATACCTATTAGGCAGCAAGTATAACAAAAGCAACGACACAAATTGAAACTATTGATTATTCTGTTTAAAGGCCAGGGTTTCTGAGTTTTAGTCTGATTTTTAAAAACCTCCGTCTGTCCTCCCTTCCTCCCTCCCTCCCTCTCACGGTAACAGCCGGAGAAGCAAGTATGGTAAGGTCGACCTTTAAACGTTTGCTGGATCAGCACTGGGTGGGGATAAGAAAAGATCAAGGGCAAACAGAAGATATTTGCGAAAGGGATCTATTTGCACACTGAAGTTGATTTAAAAGGACGTTTAAAAATCAAGTTGGTCTTAATTCGTCAGTTCTATTTTCCATATTCGTGGTAACAAAGGGAAAAAGAATCCCTGGCTGCCCCCAAACTACAAACACTTTCCAAGTCAAAATCCTGAGTGCCGGCAGAGGCAGCTGATTAAACCCAATTGCTTGAAGGTGCAGCCGAGCAAAATTCAGGCTCGGTGGAAGGTAGTTACAAAGCAACGCCTTAAGACAGGCAGGAGTGTGAAGAATTACATAAACAGCCAGTTAGATCTCATTAGATTTCTGCTCACAGCCCTCGGAGCCCAAGCGCTACAGCAGCAGCAACAGCAAGAGGAGGTGGAGGTGGAGGAGGAAGAGAGTACGAGCCTCCTCGGAGAAGGAGGAGGAAGGCCCGGGAAATGGAAGAGCAACCTCTCCCGGCTGGGCACCCAGCACCGAGCAGGTCGGGGCGCCGGGTCAGCCGCTCCCCTCCCCCGCCGTAACCCGACCCGCCGCTCCCCGCCCCGCGGCCCCCGCCCCGGGCTCCAGGGACCCGGTCAGAGCCTGGGGGAGCACCAGTTCCCCGGCACCATTTTCAGCCTCGCGGCCACCGGCCCCTCGAACCCCAGCGTTCCACCGCGAGCTCGTCGCTCCTCCGGGCGCCCCAACCCCCCGATTCCCGTCAGCACGCCCCGGGCCGCCCGTCCCCGGTCAACTGCCCGGGCCGAGCCCGACGCGTCGGTAGCCCCTCGGAGCCGCTCCCCTCGGGTCCCAGCGCTGCCCCCTTGGCGCCCAGGGCCGCGACCCCGCCGTCCCCGAGCTCCCGAGGGCCCGGGGCTCGACGCCGCTGCAGCCCCTCCTCCGCCGCCTGGGCCCGGGGCTCCTGTCTCCTTACCAACCCCGCCCGGCGCCCCGAGATACTTACGGGCTGCTTCGGGGCGGCTTGGACCACAGACCCGCGGCTGGGCGGGGAGCAGCGCGGCAGGGCGGGGGCGCGGGAGGGTCGGGAGCGGCGAGCTCGCCGACTGCAAGACGTCGCCGCTGCGGGGCTGAGGGCAGAGGACGGAGGCCTCGGGCGGGCCTTGGGAGCTCGCCGATGGTGGCTCGGGGTGGCGGGCACGGGGGTCAGACGAGCGCGCTCACTTCTCCACACAGCCCGGTGCCCGGCCCAGCGTCCCCGTAGTGCGCCCGCTCCACGCCGGGCCAGAGCTTCGCTCTTTCTGCCGCGGCGCGCGCCCCGGCTCTCGTTTTATGGCCTCCTCCCTGCCCCCATCCCCCTCCGTCGGGGTGCGCGCGCCCGCCAAGCGTCACACAGCTCCCGCGGCGCAGCCATTCCCCGCGCTCCCCGCCCAGCACCCCGGTCCACCGCCGGTCGGCTCCGCCCCTGCCCTGCCCCCCGACGCCATTGGCCAAGTCCCGCCTGCCCCTGTCCGGACGCTGGGTGGACGCAGGGGTGGGGAAGCCGCACCCTCCGGGCTCCAGGAGGGCCGATGAACCGACAATCGGAGCACTGGGGACGGAATGAAGAGAACGTTTGGAAAGGGACTGTGGGGGGAGACGTGCCAAAGAGAGAAAGGGGTGGGGTAGGGCGGCTGACGCCCGGTTTAGGCGGAGAGCGCTGGGCAGTGGGGGAGGAGAGCGAAGCGGCCGAGGAGAACCGGGGCTGGAGGAGCCCAGGACTCCGGGAGGGCGGCAAGGATACCCAGAAAGTGCCCTTTCCGCGTGGGGCTGCAGCCAAGGAGGATCCCGCTCGTGGAATA
This sequence comes from Piliocolobus tephrosceles, assembly GCF_002776525.5. Taxonomy (NCBI): domain Eukaryota; kingdom Metazoa; phylum Chordata; class Mammalia; order Primates; family Cercopithecidae; genus Piliocolobus; species Piliocolobus tephrosceles. The sequence goes on along the minus strand of NC_045449.1, from coordinate 43,617,437 downwards.
GCTACTAAATCAGCCTCCAGCCCACCCCAGGGCGGGGTAGAGAAAGGGCAAACTGTGACCGGGATTCGTGCACCCGATTAATTGAATATTAATCACCCTAAGGCCTAGGCCAACCGCCACCCAGACAGTGGCAGCTGCAGAACCCTCAAAGCCGTGGAGCCGGGCTGGGGGTGGGTAAGGTAGGCTGCCACAGCTCCCGCCCCGCCGGCAGTTTAACTGCTTCCGCAGCCTCAGGCCTCCCGGTGAGACCCTGGTTGCGACTCGGATCCGTTTATTCCAAATGTCCCAGCCCACGCCGTGCCCAGGGTGTGGCGACACGAGGCCAAATTGCGTATGTATCTGTGTCCATGTCTACACACACACGCATGTGTGCATTTCTAGGGCTTGTTGGAACGCAGGTGCACAGAATAAACGCGGTGCCTGCCTGTAGAGTGCGTTTAAGATCATTCTCTGCTGAAATATGTGCGGGTACCTAGGGAGTGGGGTAAGAGAGGGACTCGTGGCGGGGGGCGGGTAAGTGCCTTGTTCACAACCTGCCCCAGAGAAATACTCGGAATTACATCGAGAGTGGAATCGAGCGTCCCTCTCAGCTAAAAATACTACTCACAGGTAGCAACGACCCCTGATTGGCCGCGCTGGTCCCTTCGCAACCAAGCGATTGGCTGCCTGGTATCCAGGAGACCGACGTCAAACTCTGACTGGGAAAAGGGGAAAGTCGGGGGAGGGGGGGACTAAGGAGGGGATGGGGAGAAAGAAGCAATGAATGAAACGCCCATCGCCTGGCCTTCCCCTTTCCCCTTTCCCCTTTCCTCTCCATTCTTGGAGCACTTCCTGGGAAAACACCCGTTGGGGCGCCGCCTTCTCTTCCAAACGGGGCCTACACTCTCAACCTGCTATAAGGAAGTTAAACTGCAGCTCACCGAGGAGTAGGGTGTCTACGGTGCGGGCCCGTGTAGACCAGCTGTGCTCCTCGGGGACAAACCCGCTGTACAAGTCAGGCCTAGAAGCTTTTGGCTGTATGGACGCAAAATCTGGTTGGAGCCGCCTTCTCTACCCTGACTCTCCCGCCTCTTCCTTTTAGAAGGAACCACATTGAGAAAGGGTATTTCTGAAGGCTCAATGCGTAGGAGAAGGGAAGATGGGTTTGTGGAATGGGCTGAGCGTGGAGAGTGATCAGGTGACTTATTTCATGTTTATTGTACAAATTCCTAAAACATAGTTTTACTAAGTCCTTAAATTATGATTAATGTGATTTTTTTTTTTTTTTTTTTTTTTTTTTTTATTTTTTGGGTTTTTTAGTTGCAAACAAAAGTGGAATTGAACTGTGAAAGTATGGCAAAACTGTGAAAGCATTTAAATGAAAATGTCCCTTCCTCTGCATTGAAATGGCATCAAAACGTCAAATATAAATGATTTGTTCAGTTTTCTTTTATTATTTGTTTGTTTTTGGTTTTCTGTAATGACAGTTCCATCTGTAATAAAAGTGAGTTAAATTCTCTAAGCACAGAAATTTCAAGAAACTAGATAGGATATTCTTGGAATGCCTTATCAAAAGAAACACTTAATTTTTCACATGTTCTAGAAGCACAACTTCTCTTACCATTAGGCAAATAATGGTGCTATACTAAACATCTAGAATCGCGGGACCATGTGTCTTGATTAGTAATTTTATATTTGGGGGCTGCATATTAGGCGTGGCTGAGATTAAAATGTCTAAAGATACATGAATTGTAATTTTGTCAAACTTATCTGTACTTTTCAAGAATTCTCTCAAGAGAAGGGACAAGTTCTCTTTTCTGAATGTCTTTAATCTGTAATTCCAGGTATAAAATATGAGGGCAGTCATCTGATGGGTACTGATTAAATATCAGCAGCATTAAAAGCATTTTTAAGTCAAAAATGTAGATGTCAAAAATTTATGAGTTATTGCTGCTTAGCCCAGGAGTGTAAGAAGATGTCTGACCAAATATGAACACACACACAAACACACAAACACACACACACGAAGGCCCCATGGTATACTGGAAAAAGCAATGAAGGGTGGTTACTGGGAGATCTGAGTTTCACACCAGTTTCTATCAACTTTTAGTTTTCTCACCTATCAAAAGGGTTGAATTAGATCATGTCTAATGTCTCCTTCAATTAAAAAAAATTCCACACTTGGCCGGGCGCAGTGGCTCATGCCTGTAATCCCAGCACTTTGGGAGGCTGAGGCGGGAGGATTACCTGAGCTCAGGAATTTGAGACCAGCCTGGCCAACAAGGTGAAACCCCATCTCCACTAAAAACACAAAAATTAGCCGGGTGTGGTGGCACACGCCTGTAATCCCAGCTACTTGGGAGGCTGAGGCAGGAGAATTGCTTGAGCCCCGGAGACCGAGGTTGCAGTGAGCTGAGATTGTGCCACTGCACTCCAGCTGGCCGACAGAGCGAGACTCTCTCTCAAAAAACAAAACAAAACAAAAAACCTGCCCTTAAAACTCAGTGTTCCTAACATACTTAATGCAGCTCTTTTTTCAAATACAGATTGCAAGGCCAAGCATGGTGGCTTATGCCTGTAATCCCAGTACTTTGGGAGGCCAAGGTGGGTGGATCACCTGAGGTCGGGAACTCGACACCAGCCTGACCAACGTGGAGAAACCCTGTCTCTACTAAAAATACACAATTAGTCAGGCATGGTGGTGCATGCCTATAATCCCAGCTACTCGGGAGGCTGACACAGGAGAATCGCTTGAACCTGGGAGGCAGAGATTGCAGTGAGCCGAGATCACGCCGTTGCACTCCAGCCTGGGCAACAAGAGCAAAACTTTGTTTCCAAAAAAAAAAAAAAAAATATATATATATATATATATGGATTGCAAATACAAGGGAAAACCGATTCACATCTCTGAACATTGCCAGTCACGAGGTATAAAATGTTCTTTCTCCAAGTTTTGCATATGGCTTATTACTATCTAACATTTACTTGGAATTGTGCAGGGGAGTGGAGGGCTAACTGCTAGTTGTGCAGGGAATTAGACTTATGGAGGAAAAAAATTTGATATTAGGCTCCAAGTGTATCACAATCAAGAGGTATTCCTCTCTCAGCAAATGACAGTCACTAGAAACTACACCCTTTGCCTTTCACATCCCTACATTCTACACAATTCCCAGTGGGCCCTTACAACAAAGGTAATTGTTTGCTAAAAATTAACTTCCAATATCTTCGTAAAATACAGTTCTTGAAAATGCCTTGAATTATTACCTAATCCACGCAAGGACACACACACACACAACACCTTGACTTCTGAGATAGAGACAATCTAAGCTTTCTAATTCTTATGTTTCCCTGTAAATTGAGACAGGGTTACAGGAGAATAGCTATCACATGGTGTGTGATTATTAAGACTCATTTTTTGTTTGTTTTTTGTGTTTTGAGATGGAGTCTCGCTCTGTCACCAGGCTGGAGTGCAGTGGCACAATCTCGGCTCACTGCAACCTTCGCCTCCTGGGTTCAAGTGATTCTCCTGCCTCAGCCTCTCAAGTAGCTGGGATTACAGGCGCGTGTCATCACTCCCAGCTAATTTTTATACTTTTAGAAGAGATGGGATTTCACCATGTTGGCCAGGATGGTCTCGATCTCTTGACCTCATGATCTGCCCACCTCGGCTTCCCAAAATGTTGAGATTATAGGCATGAGCCACCGCGCCCAGCCGACTCATTTCACTTCTAAGGAATCAACCTTTTACCTTTATTTGAATATTAGACAGACAGGGTGGGGTGGCTCACATGCTCGTCATGCCAGCATTTTAGGAGGCTTGAGGTGGGAGGATCCCTTGAGCTGAGGAGTTCGAGACCAGCCTATGCAGCACAGTGAGACCCCATCTCTATTTTATTTAAAAAAAAAAAAAAAAAAAAGCGGGAGTAGTCGTGCATACCTGTAGTCCCAGCTACTTGGAAGGCTGAGGTGGGAGGATCTCCTGAGATCAGGAAGTCGAGACCAGCCTGCGCAGCATAGTGAGACCCTGTCTCTATTTTATTTTATTTTTATTTTTTAAATTAGCTGGGCGTGGTGGTGCACACCTGTAGTCCCAGCTACTTGGAAGGCTGAGGCGGGAGGATCTCTTGAGACCAGGAGGTTGAGGCTGCAGTGAGCAGTGATCGCGCCACTGCACTCCAGCCTGAGCAACAGAAGGAGACCTTGTCTCAAACAAACAACAAACAAAAACCCATAATGTTCTTGTCGTGATTTTTATTTATTTCTTTTTAGAGGGTCATGCAACATAAATCATAGCACACACATTTTAAAATTAATTTTTTTTTTCTGAGATGGAGTCTCACTCTGTGCCCCGACTGGAGTGCAGCTCACTGCAGCCTCCCAGGTTCAAGCGATTCTCCTGCCTCAGCCTCCTGAGTAGCTGGAATTACAGGCACCCGCCATCGTGCCTGGCTAATTTTTGTATTTTTGTAGAGACGGGGTTTCACCATATTGGCCAGGCTGGTCTTGAACTGCTGGGATGACAGGTGTGAGCCACCGTGCCTGGCCTAAAATTAACTCATGCGCTAATCATTGAGTTATTGAAAACCAAGTAAACCAGTTCTTTTCTAAACATTTCTCAAGAAAAGGCAATCCAGTTACGTCTGAGGAAACCTCAGTGTGGTTTCCTGTGGCTTTTCACATGGGTTTGTAGTGGAGGGCTATACAGTCTCCAGAAGACACTGGCACACAGACATTTGTAATTAAAAGATAACTAGATAACATTGAACAGGAAGCAACATGGTCTGATAGGAGAATGTCTCCTTATAATTTGCTCACTTTCTATTATCTTGATGAACAAAATCCAAACCAAATCTTGCAATTTCTTTCCATTAGCCAAGGAGGAAGATTTTGATTTCAGTAAAGAGATTATAGTGCAGATTCTAGGAGTGATACAGTGTTCATGACATTCTAAGTACAAAGAACATTTATATAAAGTAATCTGAGAGCAAATGTTATTAGAGTACTTTAAATACATTTAAAGCATGGGTTGCATATGTTATTATGCAGCTCTGCTAACTAAAATAGAATGTAATTTTATATATATAACCAATTGTGGCAGACACTGTTGCCAGCTCACCCATTTCCCATGCCCCATCCTCGTTCCCCTGTCTTCCTAACTAAAGAGGCTAGAAGAGCTAAATGCATGTTTTCCCAGGCTTCATTGCAGTAGAGGTGGCATTGTGACACTGTTCTGCAGATAAGACGTAAACAGAAGTCAGCTGGGATGGTTTCTGAGAGTGCTAATGCTTTTCTTATCAGAGGGGTTTGTTCTAGTTACTATTGCTGCATGGAAAACTATCCAAAATACCCATTTATTGTGGCACAAGAGGTCCATTTTATTATACCCTTGGATCCTGTAGGTAAGAAATTCAGGCTTGGTCTGGTGGCTCATGCCTGTAATCCCAGCAATTTGGGAGGCCAAGGAGGGCAGATCACTTGAGGTTAGGAGTTCAAGACCAGTGTGGCCAACACAGCAAAACCCCATCTCTACTAAAAATACAATAAAATTAGCCAGGCATGGTGGTTTGTGCCTGTAGTCCTAGCTACTCAGGAAGCTGAGGCAGGAAAATCACTTGAACCCAGGAGGCAAAGGTTGCAGTGAGCCAAGATAGTATCACAGCACTCCAGCCTGGGTGACAGAGAGAGATTCCATCTAGAAAAAATAAATTCAGACAGGGCACAAAGGGATGGATGGCTTATTTCTGCTCCACAATGTCTGGAACCTCAGCTGGAAAGACTCAAATGCTCAAGTATCATCTGAAGCAGGTCTAACAGAACTTCCTCCAGTGATGGGAATATGCTGTATCCATGCTGTCGAATATAATAGCCACATGTGGCTCTTGAGCACTTGAAATGTGGCCAGTGTGACTGAGGAACTGAATTTTGACTTTAATTTAGTTTTAATGAAATTTAGATTTAAATAACCACAGGTGGACAGCAGCTTCTGAATTGGACAGCACGGATCTGGAGGCTTTTTCAAAGCACATGTCTAGCACCTGGGTTGCAGTGACTCAAGGGCTGGGCTTAGTTGGCACTGTCGTTTGGAGCATTTCCACATGGCCTCTGAATTTCCCCTGTGGTTTGGGCTTCTTACAGCGTGGCAGCTGAGAGGAAGCAGAGGAGTTTCTGGAGAGTGAACTTTTTACAAATTAGAACAATTTTTTTTTTTAAGTTTTTTGTAGAGATACGGTCTTGCTGTGTTGCCCAGGCTGGTCTCAAACTCCTGGCCTCAAACAATCCTCCTGCCTTGGCCTTCCAAAAAGCAGTGGGATTACAGGCATGAGCTACCATGCCTGGCCACCATGGAAGCTGCCACCATGGAAGCTGCATGGCCTTTTATGACCCAGTCTCATAAGTAACAATGCACCACTTCCATTACACCCTAATGGTCAAAGTAACCACTAGCCAGATTCAAGGGGAGGGGACATAACCACCACCTCTCAAGGAGGAGTGCCAAAGAATTTGAGGCCATTTTAAAAAATCACCACTGGGTCACTTCTCCCTTCCTCCTGCCTTGAACATGGATCTCATGGCAGGAGCTGCAGCAGCTCCTGCTGAATAAACCATGAATAAAATGCAAGTTAATCACAGGGATAGGGGTTCTCACCAATGCTAGTCACTGCCTAGGTCTGGTCTGCTTTTTAACCGACATTAAGTGTTCCATGACTTGCAGCTGAAGTATTTCCAGCAAAAACACTAACTTTACATCTTTTAAGGAAAACTGAACTTTTCAAAAAAGCCAAAATAAATTTTTTTCCTCTAGTCTAAATTATCAGGGCTTCTTTCTCATTATAAAACCTGGAAATGCTCATTATAGCAAATTTGGAACACATAGAAATAAAGAAGAAAATAGCAATCATCTTTAATCTCTCCACGCAGTGCTAACCATCTTGCTCCATTTCTTTCTGAATGAGTTTCTATCAAATACGCAATTTTCTATCCTGCAGTTCACTTAACATTGCATTTTTCCTATTTTCTCCTGACATTAAGCATTTGTCACAATCATCATTTTTAATGACTGCATATTATATTCCACTCTATGGATTTAGAATAATTTATTTAACCATTGCTGGGCATGTAAGTTGTTGAAACCATTTCTGTATTAAAAACAAACATATTTAACAGACATTTTTATATGTAAATCTTTAACTACCTCTCTAATTATTTCCCTGGGTTAGATTCTATAAGCAAAGTTAGCCGGTGGAAGAGAAGGAACATTTTTTAAGGCTCATAACAAAATGACAATCCACTTTCCAGAGAGATTGTACTTTTTTACCTTCCCAGAGGCTACACACTGCAAAATCATTACATTTTTAGCCAGCATTGCCTGCTAAAAAATTTTTTTCTATCCTTGGCTAATTTGGTAGGTAAAATGATATCTGTTGTTTAATTTTTATTTCTTTGATTACATGTAGGATGAACAGAATTTGACATGTTTGTCAGCTCCTTGTACTACTGTTTCTATAAATTTTTTATCTATGCGTTTTCTCCATGTTTCTCTTAGAGGTCTCTATGTTTTGCTTCAATTTGTATGAGTATCTTGCATATTGTGGACCAGATATGTGGCTGAACAGGATGCTGGTCATAAACCTCACTCTAGAACTTGCCCAAACATTAAACGTGTGATTTTGATGCCTAGAACCTTGATTTTCGATCTACTATTTCACTTTATAAGGTCCTGACCAACTCCTGGGTTATCAATAAATGCTTAAAAAAAAAAAAAAAAAAAGCAAGCCAGGTACAATGGTACCTATAATCCTAGCACTTTGGGAGGCTGAGACAGCAGAGAGGATCATTTGAGGCCAGGAGGTTGAGACCAGCCTGAGCAACATAGTGAGACCCCTGTCTCTACAAAAAAAAATTATATATATACATATATACAGATGAGCAGGGTGTAGTGGCGAGCACCTGTAGTCCAAACTACTCAGGAAGTTTGAGGTGGGAGGATCCCTTGAGCCCAGGAGTTCCAAGCAGCAAGTGATCATTCCACAGGACTCCAGCCTGGGTGACAGAGCAAGACCTTTTCTCAAAAACAAGCAAACAAAAACAGTAAAGTGGTCTTTACTTAGGCCTCTGTCTTCTTGATCTTTCTGTCACATTTCACACTGTTTACTAATAACTGCTTCAAATATTCCCTTTTAAGACTTTGCCCATTGTATCGACATTGGATGTCCCAACATGGCCCCCACTTCCTATCTCAGCTGCAGTGGAGCATAGAAGAAAAATTATTAATTTAAAATCAGAGAATTTGTGTTTGGGTCTTGCCATGCCTGGTATTAGTTAGGTATGGCTGCTCTGAGTCTCAGCCCTCATCTTATAAATAATTAGAAGCAATAATTACCCTCAGAGTTGTGTGAGAATCAAATGAGGTGACACCTGTGAAAATGCTCTATGAACCGTCAAGCCCCCCAAAAATATGAATATTTTCTTCCTTTCTCTCCCCCTCCCTCTTCCCCTCCTTCCCTACTCTCTCCTCCTCCTCTTCCTTCTTTGCTTCTTATATCTGGCAGAAATTCAAGTACCATGTGATTCAGCTCAAGTAAAAACACGTGTGAAATTGCTTTTAAACTACAAACAAGTATTATTAACACTTCTGTCATATATGGTGTTGCCAACTCAGTCCTTTTCACCTCCAAAATACCTCTCAGAATCCCATGGCTTGATGTTTTACATTATTATTTAATTATTAGTTTATTTGGCCTTCCGTGTGTTTATGTCCTAGCCTTTGTTGGATTCTAAGCACTTTTTTCTTTTTTTTGAGACAGAGTCTCGCTCTGTAGCCCAGGCTGGAGTGCAGTGGCACAATCGCAGCTCATTGCAAGCTCCACCTCCCGGGTTCACGCCATTCTCCTGCCTCAGCCTCCCGAGTAGCTGGGACTACAGGCACCTGCCACCAGGCCCGGCTAATTTTTTGCATTTTTAGTAGAGACGGGGTTTCACCTTGTTAGCCAGGATGGTCTTGATCTCCTGACCTGGTGATGCGCCCGCCTCCACCTCCCAAAGTGCTGGGATTACAGGCGTGAGCCACCACACCCAGCCGCATTCTAAGCTTTTTAAGAGCAGAAAGCATGTACCTTTACACGAGCTTTATAGTGCCTTGCAGTCAATCAGTATTGACTGATGGCTTTGCTAGGTCGCTGCTTAATCCAGTGAAAGAACACAGAATATTTGAGGAAGGGTAAGCGGCTCAGAGTGGCTGCTGTGGATGGTTCCGAGGTGAGAATCTAGAGAGGAGGCTGGTTGGTAGGCAGAGGCCAGATTACCAAGGGTCTTGTATTAGGAAATCTGGAATTTTGCCTTTAACAGATGGGAAGATGTTGGGTGATTTTTCAGTTGGGAAATGACATTACTGGAATTCTGTTTGGAGCACATTTTATTTATCTCTAAATGCCCCAGAGTCTAGTATAGTACTTGATACTCAGGAATTGCCCTGCCAATGTGTGTTCAATTGCTAGACGTAGTTTTATCACCCAATGGAATATTCTTCAATTGTTTGGTTGTTCTGAAGAAGAAATACTTACTGTCTTTTAAGGAAGATATAGACCCCACCTGAAGATCAATACTTCTATCCACTTGGGAACAAAAGGAAAAGTTTTGGCTGGGCGCGGTGGCTCACACCTGTCATCCCAACACTTTGGGAGGCTGAGGTAGATGAATCACTCGAGGCCAGGAGTTTGAGACTAGCCTGGCCAACATGGTAAAACCCCATCTCTACTAAAAATGCAAAAATTAGCCAGCTGCTGTGGTGCGTACCTGTAGTTCCAGCTACTCGGGAGGCTGAGACATGAGAATTGCTTGAACCCAGGAGGTGGAGGTTGCAGTGAGCCAAGATCATGCCACTGCACTACAGCCTGGGTGAAAGAACGAGACTCTGTCTCACAAAAAAAAAAAAAAAAAAAAAAAAGAAGGAAAGAAAAGAAAAAAGAAAATATTATGTGGCAAGGTATAAGTCAAAAAAGTTTTTGGTTTCTGAAAAAACTAAAAGCTTTCTGCAGAAAATTCCACTGTGGCACCAGGAGGGTTGGTTTCTTCTTCTTCTTTTTTTTTTGAGACGGAGTCTCGCTCTGTTGCCCAGGCTGGAGTGCTGTGGCCGGATCTCAGCTCACTGCAAGCTCCGCCTCCCGGGTTCATGCCATTCTCCTGGCTCAGCCTCCCCAGTAGCTGGGACTACAGGCGCCCGCCACCTCGTCTGGCTAGTTTTTTTTGTATTTTTTAGTAGAGACAGGGTTTCACCGGGTTAGCCAGGATGGTCTCGATCTCCTGACCTCGTGATCTGCCCGTCTCGGCCTCCCAAAGTGCTGGGATTACAGGCTTGAGCCACTGCGCCCGGCCGGGTTGGTTTCTTCTACCTTTCCTTGTTATTAGCCTAGACAACATCTATATCTATTCCCCTTTCTTCCAGCAACAGTTGCGATTTTTGTTTGAGAACCTATCCCTCTCCCACTCTTCATCCATGAGCTTCCATTGGGACTCTTGCCAAGGCAAAAGCCAGGGAAAGCATGGCATTCTCTTAAGTACTGTGATGGGTTTAGGGATGGCTGGTCAGAGCCAATAACTCAATTCTGGGACTTCTGTCTGAGGTATTGGGATAAGGACTCTTTCCCATGAAATATGAACCTGGAGGTCTTCACTGTTGAGGTTCCCAGGGCCATCTTAGTACCACCAGGAGAGTGCCTGTCAGAGAATGCAGCTAATCCAGTTAAAACCAAGAAACACCAAGTTCTGGAAACAGCCTTTTGAGCAGCCCCTGAATCAACTTTACCTGAACTTTCAGCTACAGGCTGTCTTAGCATTGGTTCCTAAATAAGCAGAGCCTGAGGCAAAGGGCTTTGTGCTACCACTTTATTTTTTATTTTTATTTATTTATTTATTTTCACTCTGTCACCCAGGCTGGAGTGCAATGGCGCTATCTCAGCTCACTGCAACCTCTGCCTTCTGGGTTCAAGCGATTCTCCTGCCTCAGCCTCCTGAGTAGCTGGGATTACAGTCGCACACCACCACTCCCAGCTAATTCTGTATTTTCAGTAGAGACAGTTTCGCCATGTTGGTCAGGCTGGTCTTGAACTCCTGACCTCATGCAATCCACCTGCCTTGGCCTCCCAAAGTGCTGGGATTACATGCGAGCGCCACCATGCCTGGCCTTATTTTATTTTATTTTTGAGACGGAGACTTACTCTGTCCTCAACCAGGCTGGAGTGCCACGCTCACTGCAACCTCCGCCTCCCAGGTTCAAGGGATTCTCCTGCCTCAGCCTCCCTAGTGGCTGGGATTACAGGTGCCCGCCACCATACCCAGCTAATTTTTGTATTTTTAGAAGAGACAGGGTTTCACCATGTTGGCCAGGTTGGTCTCAAACTCCTGAGATAATTTGCTACCACTTTCATAGGGAGTGAAATCCCAGGAAGCAGGAGAGAGGGGCAAAGAGAGTAAAACAGCAGAGGAGGAGAACCTATTCCAGGTTGCGTTGTTAAACCAACTGCTGTTAAGTACAATTGTTTGATTCCATGGATTAGTCCTCCAAGAAGCCCTATAAACTGTATCCCTTTATGTGAAAAAAGAAAGGGGAGAATTCATCCATTGGTTCCCATCTCCCGCTGGTCAAAGAATTTATGCCATGTTGCATAACCGTATTTATTGCATGGGTGTGTGTCCCGTCTCTCCAAGAGGCCTGCATTGTCATGAGAGCAGGCCAGTAGCTTCTACTGCCCTGTGCCTACACCATTCACAGAATGCTTAGTAAATATTTGACTGAACTGACTTCATAAAGTTCAGCATTCTGCTATTTGATCATTTGCATCCCAATGTGCTTTCCCCAATTTGTGCTGTTTTATTAACCTGTTAAATGTTATCATTTGAGTAGTACTTACACAATCAATCGCCAGCTGATTTCACATGCTCAGTAGCATTTGGATTCTAAAACCAAATCATTATCGTTCTATTCTCGATATGGTTAAAATGAAAAAATGTTAAATGACATGTAAACTAGCTCCAAGAGATTTGACGTTGACCAACACAGGGATTCCAGAAACTAAGAATGGAGAGACCAAGGGGGAAGGAAATAACTAAAGAACTCAGAGGAGAAAAAAATTGATATATCAGTTAAGTAACAAGTTTTGGCTAACATAATTAATAAGCTGGACTTAGTAGATATCGGTGTTCTTATAGGACTTTCCACATATAGACATTCTTTTCAACAACCCATGAACTAGTTTTAAAATTGCCTGTGTAATATGTAACCAAGAAAATTTACGTAAATTCCCCCAAATAAAAACCTTATGACCCATACTGTTCACAGATCATCAAAGCTAGAGATTAACAACAAATATAGCAAAACATCTCTTTACTTGCATTTTTTTTTTCAGACAGGGTCTCACCCTATGCCCAGACTGCAGTACAATGGTGTGATCACAACACTTTGGAAGGTTAAGGCAGGAGGATCGCTTGGGCCCAGGATTTCGAGACCAGCCTGGGCAACATGGTATGACCCCACCTTTACAAAACTTTTTTTAAATTACAAAAATAAAAAAATAGAAACAGAGCTTATTAAATGATTAAGAACATACTGTGTACAACTACATTAAATTTACAATGCTTAGGGAAAATGTAAATCATCTAAATTGATTTAAGAAATACTATCAAACCTAAATAGACCACCAATAATGGAAAAAAACTGGTTTAACATCTACCTCCAAAAAAGACACAAAGCCAAGGTGGTTCTATGGTAAGCTCTGCCAAAAAAATTCCTGTGTTTGAACTTTCAGAGCTTAGGGAAGCACGAAGGTCTTACAAACTCACTCTATGAGTTGGTATAACGCTGATATCAAAGTGAACAATGATTTGAGCAACAACAACAGAAGATAAAACCAGGCGCGGTGGCTCATGCCTATAATCCTAGCACTTTGGGAGGCCGAGACAGGCAGATGGCTTGAGCTCAGGAGTTTGAGACCAGCCTAGGCAACATAGCAAAACCCTGTCTCTATAAAAATAAAATACAAAAATCGGCCAGGTATGCTGGTGCGCACCTGTAGTCCCAGCTACTTGAGGGGCTGAGGCAGGAGGATCACTTGAACCTGGGAGGTCAAGGCTGCAGTGAGCCAAGATCACACCACTGCACTTCAGCCTGGGTAACAAAGTAAGACCCTTTCTCAATAAATAAATAAATAAATAAATAAATAAATAAATAAATAAATAACCAAAGGCTAAATTTGTTTATGAATATAGATTTTAAAATCCTAAATGAAATATTAGCAAATTGGATCCGTGTACTAAAAGTATAATGCAAGGATGGCTCAACATTAGGATGTCTGTTAATGCAATTCACTATATTAATAAACCAAAAAGGAGGAATGACCTTTTCAACTGATGCAACCAAAAAAGCATTTAATGAACTCTAATACTCTTTCATGATTAAAAACAAAACAAAACTCTTTTTTTGTTTTGAAATAGAGAATGACATGTCTTTAACTTGATAGAGTATCCATTAGAAACCTACAGCAAAGGTTGTACTAATGGGGGAGTGTTAGAAACTTTTTTTTTTTGAGACGGAGTCTCACTCTATCGCCCAGGCTGGAGTGCAGTGTTGTGATCTCGGCTCACTGCAGCCTCTGCCTCCCAGGTTCAGGCAATTCTCTTGCCTCAGCCTCCCAAGTAGCTGGGATTACAGGTGCCTGCCACCACGGCTGGCTAATTTTTGTATTTTAGTAGAGATGGGGTTTCACCATGTTGGCCAGGCTGGTCTCGAACTCCTAACCTCAAGTAATTACTAACCTCAAGTAATCTGCCCACCTCTGCCTCCGAAAGTGCTGGGATTACAGGCATGAGCCACTGTGCCCAGCCTAGAAACATTTTAAAGTCAATACTGAGACAAGCAGGGTTGATACCTTTGCCATTAGTCAGTATTAAGACAAACAGGGTTTGTACCATTGCCATTATTAAACAAGCCTGGAGTACCTAGCCATTTTAATAACACAAGAAAAGGAAATAAGAGGTATACATCATAAGAGGCTGAGGTGGGAGGATCACTTGAGCCCAAGAGGTCAAGGCTACAGTGAGCTGTGATTGTGCCACTTCCCTCAGCCTGGGTGACAGAATGAGACCCTGTCTCAAAAGAATAAGAATAAGAATAAGAATAAGAATAAGAATAAGAATAAGAA